>NW_004955436.1:4795160-5000093 GCF_000276665.1 Chinchilla lanigera
AAAAAAAAAAAAAAAAAAAAGGATGGAAGCAGCGCAGCCACGTTGCAAACGCAGTTGGCAGTTTCTTTTGCAGCTCACCGTGAATCACACAACTTAGCTCTCCTCACCACGTTCTCTACACAGAAAAGAGACATGTTTACCCAAAAATTTGTACACAGATTTTCTGAGAAGGAATTTCTATTTGTGATATTTCCACTTCAGATTGGAAGTGATACACAAGCCTCCTAAAATGGGTGAATGGTTATAACTGCGCATTTGTACTACTAAATATTACTGAGCAATGAGGACAACAAGAGTCAAAGAAACAGCAAAACAGTCAGAATACTGATCGATTTTGATAGGCAGCAAGGGTATTATGCCACATGGGAAGAGTCAGTCTCAGAAGGTGGCGTACTGCACCATCCACGCAGCTACACTTCGTGAGGCAGTGAGATTGTGGAGGTGGAGAGGTGCGTGGTTATCAGGGATCAGGAGCTGGGTCCGACGGGTGGGAGCTGCACCGCAGGGAACCACGAGGGAATCTGGCACTGACCGAACATTTTTATATCTTTAACATGGCAGTGCTTTTACACGGAGCTACCAAGATGACAAGTTTACACACAGCCGTACACATACACATTCCCAAACGAGTGCTCGCGAGATCCGTGGGCTGCAAGTAGGCCATGCGGGTGGTACGGTCAGTGTCCTAGGCTGGGCGAGTTGCCTGAGTAAACTCTTCCCTTGTGGAAGGTGGTTGAGGGCAGCAGGGGACCACACAGAGTAGTTTCTGCAGCTTCCTTCTTGTGAATTAATATTTGCTCTGAGATAAAAGAAGAACCAGCGAGTCAGGAGGCGAACGCAGGTGAATTTCACCTTATGAGCAGTGAGCAAGTGATATCTCCCGGAGTCAGCAGCCTGCTGGAGGCACTGCGCCAGTCTGTAGTGGGTGCCCTGAGTAGTCAGTTGTTGAATGAGAAAAATGATGTCCTTTGAAGAATACCATTGGGGCCTACTTAGAAAACATTTTTATTTTGCAAGAAAGAGGGCACTTTGTTGGTGTCTTGTTGTTGTTTGTGATCAAATCTATCTGGCAAATACAGTGTTAGACAAAAGCAAAATTCTTCAAAATAAAGTTTACCTATTTGTTAGCCTTTGCCTGTAAAGGAAGTTTTTGATGGCTTTTTCAGTGTGGGGAACATTTGTTTTCCCACAGTTAGTGCATGAATGTGAAAATGACAGGAAAAGTGCACGATCATCAAGATTTGAACCTCTGATGTACTGCGTAGATGGGATGGGCTGGGATGCTGCAGATACAGGTGTTGGAGAAATGTCTCTGTATTCCGTCCTCAGACTCCCCAGAAATCACCTATACTGTGGTGCACAGTTGAGACACTCCATTCTGGAGAAAGACATTGATCTCATAAACAATGCACAGATCAAAGTAAGAGTCTACATGTGTCCGAAGCTTTCTTGTTTAAAATGGTCAGTGTCTCCTCCCCGTCACACGCTTGTGCTTCGTTCCTGGCTTCACATGGTGCTCAGGTAGGCATCAAGAGTGGACGGAAGAACGATGGATGCAGTCTCCTTTTATTTCTGCTCATGGCTTCCAAAGAAGTTTAAGCTAGGGAGAACTTTCTACAGTTATTCATGCAAATTTATCATGCAAATTAATCGGGTTTGCATAACATTGACATCCATACATATTTTGGGTGTTGATCAGGTCCACCAGTGAGACCTAATCATGCAGACGCATACCCACATGCTGTGCGCAGCCGCCACTGCAGACATCCGTATCTGTTCGGAAGAGGTGTGCTTCCTTTATGCAGTGGTGATGTAACTTGGCTGAAATAGTTTTTTCTTTATCTGTCGTGACTGAGATTAGGGAGGGAGAATCACTCAGTGTAGATATGAGTGGATGCCCAGACGTGAGTGCCTGGACAAGTAGGGAAGCTTGCATAGCTTCCTCATGTGAAATGGAAGGCAAAAGACTCACCTAAACTGCCTGAGTCCCTGATGGAGGGAGGAGTGAGTGGAGACCTGGACCGCCACGGGCAGACAGTAAGCACGGATCACTGACGGTTCCACTTCAGTGATGGCGCCCTGGTTCAAAGAACTTGCTAAGTGTTACATTCAGAAAAACCGTATTTGTGGGAAGACTACAGTTATGTGAAAGGAAATTTCTAGGGGACAGTTTTAGGTGATTATTACTGGTCCATAAAGGCAGAGGGGTAAAGAAAAAGAAGAAAAGTGCTGTTTAGGCCATATGAATTTCCTGGTAGTTTAATTAGAATCTTCTTAAATTAACCAAAATTGATAAGTATGCATAAGATTTTATGCTAAATGCAAGAAAAGCACAGTGAAATCTTTAAAGCATTGACCTTGAAGTTCTTTCCTTTTGATCTTAGGAGTGTGTTCTTTAGGTGTGTCTGGTACTGGAAAGGGAGCAATGATCACAAGTTGAACTCTCGCTTCCTTCTTGCAGACAAACTAACACAGAAAGTAAGTATTCCTAGACTAGGTAAAGTGAGACGTCGCCCTCCTTACCCCAGCTTTGCAGCGTTTTTAAAAGTTTTATTTCTAGCGATACACGTTTGCGGTCCATCATGATTCCATCCATCGTGGGGAGCTGGTGCTTGTGCAGAACACGTCTTCCTCCCTCTTCTGTCTCCTCGCGTCTTTCCACCTCTCGCTCCCCTGTCAGCTGTGTAGAGGCTGACCTGACCTTGGGGCGCTCCACATTGATGGGGTCCGGCAGAGGGGATGCTACGGGCTGAGCCTCACTCTTGTTCAAGGGCTTCTTTGAAGACCATGCTCCAGGACATCTTTAGATCCGTTTGCGCTGTCTTTGCCATCCACAGCTTCACAATCCATCTGCACAGCACACAGCTCTGGAGGCAGGCGCCGGAGCTAACAGTGTCCTGGGGACACGCCAGACACCGTCAGTAGCCTCATCTCTGCAGCTCCTTCCACGAGCCAGCTCTGTGATACTGGTCAGGAATTTAAATTCAGGAGAAAACTGTATAGCAGCATAATGTAAAGATGTACAGATTATGTCACGTAAAGTGGCTTTATATAGACTCATGGATCTTGGAGGTTTTTGCCACATTTCTGCATCTCTGCCCCAGCCCAAGCGCCCAGCTTGCAGGCCCCTGTGTGTGGCCGACAGACCCTCGCAAGTCGGCGCGCCGCGTTTCCCCCCAGTATGGCCTCGTTCCCATTCGTGCCCCTCGGTTAAGCAGCATTAAGGAGGTGCGCGGCCGCCAGCCATTCCCTCGAGCGCCCTTCCCGCACTGTCATGGGTCAGGCTGTGGATCCTCTGGCTTCCTCCTGTTCCTGCTAAACACCTTCGACGTCCACGCTTCAGGCTTTAGTTATGTGCGCGGTCCAAAGGCTCTGACCTCACACCTTGGTCTTCACTTTCTTTGTAGGTGTGGCTGAGTAAAGTACAAAACTGTGCAAGTCTTCTTCAAACTCAGCCGGTCAAAATGTAAAATCGTTGCTTTTCATGACAAGGGAAGCACTGCCGACATCCAGGGCCCTTACTCCACTTCTTTCTCATCAGCTCCAGCCTCCCGCCCCTGAGCTGCCTGCCCTTCGCCCTCACAGTCTCATCCTTGCCGCCCAGCGGGGGGTGCCGTGATAAGGGTTAAGTGCGCGCTTGGCACGAGGGTGTCTACTGAACACGTCACTTGGTCATTTAAAAAATAACCAGACAAAAGCTATATTGTGATTTAAAAAACCTGAGATGTACAGATTAAGGTGCTCAGGCTAAAATATAAATATTAAATGCCAAGTTTCTACACCGAGCCACACACCACCGCTAAACTCATGTCCCTGTGGCACAACTCCAGCACCACCCCCTCCTCAAGACGTGCAGGTAAGATATGCACGGAGCCTTCTGCCCCACCCCGCACTGTCCAGGGGGTGCAGCACTCTTCTCTTCCCGCATGGCCCCAGCGCCCCTGCACGTAACTTTAACTGCAGGCAAACGGCCCTGGCATCTGTGGGCAAAGGTGGCCCAGTCTTTCGCACCATTGTTCTCACTTCTCCTTGGGACGCTTTGGCAAATCCCCTCTGACGTCTTCAAGGTCCAGCTGCCACCTCTTCTGTGAGCGCTTTTTCCTCAGTAGCTCATTCTTTCTGTCCTGTAGACCTTATAACACCTATGGGAGTGATCGCTGCCTTTTTCTTACTATTCTCTACTAGAGCGTAAACTCCTTTAAAGTGATGACTCTTCAGCCATATTCCCCTTACATTTCCCACCGTTAAGCAGTTTTCAGTAAATATTTGATAAGTTTAACTTGATGCTTCGATTGTTATGTATTGTCTTTGTGCTGATTTTTAAAAACTATGTGGTCTATCGCTGTTATATATGTGCACAAGTGTATATCTACGTACACATGCATATAATATATGGTCATTAAAAACTATAAAACATTTGAACACATGAAAAATATAACATGTCAAATAACAAACTAGAAGTCATGTATTGTTCTATTTCAGAGTTAGGTAATCTTTTGATGTATTTTACAAGTCTTTTATACTCCTTTTTAAAAAATAATTTTTCCTAGTCTATTAACCTGATTTTATCCTTTATTTTTTTGTATTAGGAGTTCTTTGAAAATACCTTTTTAAAGACTCTTTAACATTCCATATTATACTTAAATCATTAATTTATTCCCTTTTGGTTTTTTTTGTTTGTTTATTTGTTTTTTGTCTTTTTGAGACAGGGTGTCGCTATGCAGTTCAGACAGGCCTTGAGCTCACTCTGTAGCCTAGGCTGGTCTCAAACTCACAATGATCCTCCTGCCTCAGCCTCCCAAGTGCTGGGATTACAGGCGTGCGCCACCACGCCCAGCTGTTGAAATAAATTTAAATTGATTCCAGTATTTTCCTAATTACAAAATGTAATTCATGAACATAAAATTTTGTGCCTGTCAATCATTTCCTTATAATTGATGTCTAGAATTAAGAGACATAAGGAGTTGGTTTTAAAGTTTCTTTCAGAAATATCCCTCCAGTCTATGTTCCCGTAGCAGAATAAGACAATTACTGTTTTTCAAACCCCTATGTCATTGTTTCATTAGGAACAGTCTCGGCAACTTCACGCCAGTGAAAAGCTTTTGACTGACTCTTGCTTTAATTTGCTCCCCCCCAGTTGCTCTAGCTGAAGTTCTGTTGCTTCGCTCCCCTCTGGCAGTTTAGGATCTGGGAATATCAGCACTTCTGGCTGTGTGTTATCTAAAGCAATTTAAAAGCCGAGAGGGGAGACCTAATGCATTATTGATACCCTGGCTGGAGGGATATACAATCTTCCTATTGTCAGCTGCAGTTTGGGGCTACGAGTCTCAATGTAGGTCACAGAAAATGACTGCATATTCTATTTTGATTGGAAATTGCATAGTTATTTCCTTTGCTATGCATTCAGTTTTAACAAAAACACCTGACTTAGAAACACAGTGATGTCACATTTTTATAAGGTGGACGGTTTTACTTTGGGTTCCTACCTGAGCTCACTGGAGTGGGTACTTCATAGGGTGGCTTTCTACCCTGTTCTCAGCATCTCAGTCCTTGATTGTGTCAGGTGCACACTCACAATGACTGACTCACGAAAGCCTTGTGTCTTCAGGTGGAGGCTGTGGAGTTGGGCTTTAATCTCTTCCTGGTCTTTTCTGGCAGGAAAGCAGCTGCTAAGAATACCACACCCGCTTCACTCACAAATGAAAGAACTTGGTCATTCTCTTATGTGTGACTAAGTGTGTTGCACAGTAGTTGCTCGTGTTGGTGTTACTTTGGGAAACAGTAGGTTTATCACGGGAACCTAGAGGTGAAGAGTGCTGCAGATTATTTCAGTACATCTGTGCAGAAAATGAAGAAAAAAAAACGTTTTTTCTCCTGTGAGATCAGTATAGAGCTGTTATTGACAAGTGATAATTTAGTGGTGAAAAAGAAAATAAGATTATTCTTTGTAGAGTTAAACAAACCAGAGACACTAACAAATTTTAGATTTAATCAAATTTTGAATTTGAAAACGGTAGCCTGTATTACAGTATTCAAGTAATGGTAAGAACTCAGATTTAATGGTAAGAACTCTGACTTAATGGACAGGTGCCCGTCACGTGGAGCCTTGGGTGAGGAAAGGATAACCCCACATCTCTCTCTGGGCCTTAAACTTCAGAGACCAGAGCAGCCCTGACCACTGCTGTGACCCAGGGCCCAGATTTCTCCTGGCTGTCTTGAATAGCAATGGGAAAAGCACTCCTGTCCCAGAGGTCTGTGCTTCACAGAATTACGAAAACAATGCCGTCCAGTCCCTCTGCCTTCAGCATGTTGCTGCTACACCTGCTGTCCCCACAGTGTACACCCACGATTGAAAGGTCATGGCTCTTCACAGCCTGTGGCAGGATTGTGTGTACCATGCTTTGAGAAGATCTGTCCCTCCACCGAGTCCCATGAAGATTTCTGTCATGCACTGTTGGAGGAGACCACGGGGCAGCGTTATTCAACTTGGGCATTACTTCTAATTCACTTAAAAAGTCCGATATACTAACAACTGAAAAAGAGCAAAGCTTGAAAATCTCTGTAATGGGAGCTTAATTCCATGAAAGGACAGTGCCAGTAAAAAAAACAAGATTTTCTAGGAGTCATAGTGTCAGGTGTTTAGCCAAATATTAGCGCATATAAAATGGGGAAAAGGCTATTTTTTTAATAGAAATGTCAGAAGTGACACGTATGCCATGAGAGAGTGTCTGAGTTTGGACATCTTGAGAAATGCATGTTGACATACTTGTATTCATTGCAGACAGGCATCTTGCTGAGTCTTAGAACAAATATATTGGGAAATATGCAGCTATAAAGCTAGAAAGTCACCTTTCGGATTTAAAAATGGAACCTCAAATGTTATCTACATTTTCTCGCACATTGGGATTTAGGATTTTCACATTTGGCAGGGTAAAAGCAATTCAAAATATATTTAGATTTCAAAAGTTAGAAAAATCTAAAAATATTTTACCTATAGAATCGCATATGAACAGAAAATTACTTATCCTTTTAGTCACCCTTTTAAATGGTCATCATGATAAATCCATAATGCTTTCCTCAAGCACTCATTGAAATTGTCACTGTTTTCTGCAGAATGAAGAAACTATGAATCTGAGGTTCACATACATTGTGTTAAATGTTTGTGCCATCAAGTAGAAAGACTTGCCCAATGCTTATTTTGAAATATGTGTCACTTATCATTGGACATTGGCTTGTTTCTTGTAAAAGGAATGAACTATTTTTTCTGATGAGCAACTCCCAAATATTAAATGACACGGTTGGATGTAGTATCCATTGTGTTTTCAGAGCAGGTCCATTTATTGTTTGCTGAAATTTTACTGGTGCACAGTGGTTTGCACCTAAGTTCCTGTATTGTATCTCTTCCCGGCTAGTGAAAGAGTTTAATGAGCTGTTAGAAGTTAAGAGAATGGAGGGGAAGTGTCTTCCTGTGTGTATACAATTTTATTCAAACTCTCACCTCTGTATGATATGAGGGTCAAGATTTTTGGTTTTCAATCTCTTACCTGCATTCATTGAAATAAGGCTCATTCCCACGTACAAGGCGGACACAGAAAGAGATGTTCCAATTAGCTGGTAATTACACAGTTTCCTGGCTGTCTCTTTTCGACTTGGCAGAAGACACTTGGAATGTTGTGGTGAAAAACCTTTGTTTCTATCATGACAGCAAGTGAACGGTTCGCCTGGACTTCCCTGTTCATTAAGGATGAGATGGAAAATGTAAGGTCACAGCTATAGTTGCCTTTTCAGTTCTAGATGCTGCAGGGGAGTGGGTGGGGAAGGGCAGAACTAATGACAAAGGCAAGGTTGAGTTCCTTAAGGAATCTGATCTTTTACAAGATGAATATATGTATTATAACAAGTTAGTGGAAAATTCTAAAAGATGGACATACACATAGTAGCACACTAGCTGGAAAAGATACTCCGGAAAGATACACTAAGAAAGAGGCTGTGTGGTTGGCAAGTCAAGCACACCCATATTGATAATTGGAGCACACTGAAGACTCAGTGTGATGCTGCTGAGGAGACAGGTGGGCCGGCTGCTGCAGTACTCAGTTTCACTCTCTACCTTGAGCCACACTGCAGGGAAGGTGTTGTACACCTCTGAGCCACTCTGAGTAATTCACATCGCAGGTCAGACTGCTCTATGGTTTCATGTCATCTAGACAAAGCCTAACTGGAAAATATTGGGAGCATCCACCTAGTTTTGTATTTTCTTGTCGTCTCTGGTTGAAAGGAGATGAGTGAATATTTTTATTATTCTTTTTATAGTCAGCATTTCTATAAAATTGTTTTATATTTATACAGCAATAGTCATAAAGAAATAATGTAATATTTTGGACCCTAGTACAGCTTAAAGGTAGAGTTCTGAAATTAAAAGTATAGTTTCTAGGTAATCGTTGCTACAGTTTATCACTACGTGTATTTCGCTCTGGTGCATGAAGACAGAAAAGGAGAACAAGTAAAATAAAAATTTAATAGAATTAATTCTGAGTGGGTGAGTTTCAGTGATAACTTATGCCTGTGTTTACATTGAGGATGTTTAATTCAGTTGTTTGGTTTCGGAGCCCTGGTCAGTCTTACTTGTGAAACAAGCCTAGAGATGTGGATTTAATTCACAGAGAAAAGCTCATTTTGCTTTCTTTTTTGGCTGTAAACTGTACACTTATTTGCATCAGAAATTATGTTGTTATTTTGTTCCCAAATCTGACAGCATGACTTGCAGTATTAATGCACAACTTTTATATTTCATCAAAATTAATTTGTGTGACTGATATACCAATAGTGCACTCTTCAGTTTTTCTTCTTTAATAGCTACTTGAGGCAAACATTTTTTCTAAAAGTAAATAATAATTCATATGTATCTATATATATGTGGGTAAGTAATGATAGATATGAATGTATTGATCCCATTTTTGGTATCTGTAGTACCAAGAAGGAGAAAATAAAGGGCGTTCTTTGATTCTTATTTTATAGTTATTTGCAATAGCAGTCTGCTCTTAAGCATAATTATTAATGCACACTAATTGTGGAAATTGGGGGATTCACCGTGCTGGTCCGCCCATGAGTGTCACGCATTGCCCCCTTTGACGCTCCTGTGCTTTATGCCGGAGGTGCTTCTGAGTTCTCTCCTCCCAAGGAGGGCATTCGTGCGAGAGCTGTCAGGAGAGGCTGGGAGAGGAGCTGAACTTCGCTGGGACTGGTCGGGCCAGCTCTGCAGCCCCTGAATCATTTGGGCAAGACAGTCTGCATTCTGCTCACGGAGAGCGATGAGCGGGTGTGGGCAGGCCAGCAGAGCTCCTGCAGGGTAGAAGTCCAGTCAGCTGTCTTCGTCCATCCTGCAGGGCTCTCGCTGATTGCAGGGCATTTCCACGTCACGGTGTCCGCTGAAGAGCGTGCAGCCAGCAGTCACTGGTTAGCATCTTGCGTGTGGTTAGTCTGTTCTAGGCTGTGCTATTCAGAGCCCAATCACTGCCACCAAACCACACTACGTGATAGCCTCCATGATCATTCCCGCAGTTGCCAGGCAGGGTGGACAGCGAGTGTGGTGGCCCTGTCTCAAGGAGGTGTGTGCCACGTCACACCCTGCCAAATAGCAGCATTCTTATTGCATGTTGTTCCCACAGATAAGGAAATTGTGGCACAAGAAGATAAATAACTTAGCTAAACAGTAAACGTCAAAACCCATTCCATGCAGTGGAATTCACCTAGCTGTGCTCTGGGATGCACACCTGCGTGCACACGCACGTGCACACACACACACATTTTCAAGATACTGAGAATATAAGGATGAATCAGACACAGTCTGGCTCAGTTCAGGGCACAAAACAGACATTTCTCTGGATGGTTCACCTAAAAAGAGAGGTGTCCCGGGGACCGAGTGCTTAGCACCTCACAGGAAGAGCTGGCTCCACTGGGGTGGAGGGGAGCTGTGGAGCTCCTGGCTTCGGGGTCGTGTCCTGCACCTGGGCATCGGAAGCTGCTGTGTCCACCTTTGCTGTGCTGTCCTTGAGACTCTACTCACCACGTGGCATACCGGGAGTGGGAGGGGGAGTCCACACTGCTGCTCACACGCTGTCCTCTCAAGAGCTTCCTGACAGCTGCTGACTGCAGCAAGAGGGTGGCAGCTGCCCCTTGTGGTCCTTTAACCTTGCTTAGGTGCACATCCTTGGCACAGTTCCTCCGTTCAGATTTCTAGGTACGAAATGCACGTTTGACCTCCCCTCCCTGCCCTGTACGCTGGGGCACGACTTGAGTGGAAGTGGATTCCAGGCTCAGCAGGGACAGGCAACATGGAGCATGCAGCTCTGCACGTAGCCCGCAGTGTGGTCTTGCAGGTAAAGAGACATCTCAGGGCCTTGCAGCAAGTGTGGACATGGGTCTGGCACTGGTGGTGCAGAGACCAGGCTTCAGTGTGTGAGCGGGAGGAAGTGGAAGAAGAGCTTTGTGGGGATGGGGTGCCTGCCTGAAGCCTTAAGGGTTTAGAAGGAGCTCACAGGAGAGAGGGCCGTGCTGGGGCGAGGGAGACAAAAGTGCCTGAGCCATGTAGGCGGTGCAGGGCAGTGACCTGGGGTGGAGGTGCTGAGCTTGGGCTTGTTTTTCTTCACAGGGGCATTTTGCTGAAGGTGAAAATGCACAGCAGCCTGGTGGGATGTAATGGCAGGATTTGAAGCATGGTTAGAAATGAGCATGATCGGAGGAGCTAAAAGGAATCAATGAGTATGCTTTTGTTGTAGTCTTTGGTGTCTGAGTGGTGGATTATAAAGGAATTTTAAGCTTGATCTCATTGAGAGCTCTTGCTCTGCTCCTTCCCACTGCCTCAGCTGTGACGTGGTGTGAATCAAGTCATGGGGTATGGGACAGTGAATCCAAGAATACCCAGCGTTGTGTTAAGTGATTGTGAGGGTGCACATGGGATTTTCACAGGGGGAGCAGTGCATCCTTCGTGAGTCTTAGAGTTCAAGAATCACCAAGACCCTTGGCTTCACAGCTCTGATAGCTGGTGCTCCTTCAGTTCTGTCCGAGAGAGCAGACGCTCCCGTGGGGGTACATCTGGGGATGGGGAGGTGGGAGGGCCCGGAGCAGCAGGGGACTGCAAAGGGTCAAGGTTGGATATGCATGTGAACCCATTGCATATCCACCCGTGGTGGATGTATTTATGCTGTATCACAGCCATATACTAGAAAAAATTAGAGGAAAAAGTATAGTTTAGAAGCATATTAACTAGTTCTGCTTGAAGCAGTGCATCTAGTTAAAAGTTCTTGAAGCTCCACCTGCCACAAAGCTGTGAGTAGCTGAATGCATCGTGGAAAAATACTTCGCAGTTTATCACTGAACTCTCAGGGTGGGGGGCTGAGTCCCCTGAGACGAGCACACACAGAGCCAGGGCGGGGACCTAGAGCTCGAGGCTGACGGCGGCTTGGAGTGTGGGAGGCTCGGGAGCAGGGACTGGGCCTGTGTCCACATCGAGGACACAGTGAGGACCGGAGGGCAGCCTGTGTTCCTCCAGGTGCTCCCCACGTAGGGAAAGGTGAGGGAAAGCGGCAGCTGGCCAGGAAACCGGCCGCTCTGTTAACCAGCTGGAGAAATAACAGTATCAGTATTACTAAAATGATGACGGTCCCAGCCTCCCTGGTTATTTCAGACTGTTCTCGTGTCATAGTTATATTGGAATAATATAACTATTATTCAATAACTGGATATGTGATGTTTGAATATACCCTGGAGTCATGGGTAGCAAAGGGGTTATTAAAGCCACACCAAGTCACAGTGGACAGTGGACTATAGCTACACACAACATACAGAATCTGCCAAGGGTGAACCTCAGAACCATGTTCTAGGAGAACAGAATACATATACTACGGTGATATTTTCATAAACGCTATTTAAAAATTGATAGTATGTGTTAAAAATACACATTTACACAAATACAAGTGAAGTATATAAAATATAACACATAGAGTATTTACATATTTATAATATCTGTAATATAAAATACAAGCAAAGGAAGGATAGTAGATTCTAAAATATGAAAGCAGATGAAATAATATGTAGCCAGAAGCCAACTTCAAAGTTAGCAAGCAGGTTCAGTTTCTTAGTCCAAGTGGAGGTCACCCCGGTGTCTGCTTTAGCGTTCCCTTCATTGTTGATAGGTACACAACTTCTTTTAAGTATAAAAATTTTATGACTTAAAAATTCCGTGTTTGAATTTGTATATGGCTCATTTTTAATTTTGAAACCTGCTGAATGAAAAGTACATGTTTATAAAAATGAGACTGATGTAAAAGGAGACACGTTTTATCTTTAGCTATTACAATCTACACACTTTTTTAGAGAAAAAAATTACTTTTGGGAAAAAACTTCATCAACTCCTAAAGTATAAGAAGTAAAAGTGCTGTTTTAATAGGTGTGTGGGTTAGGGCCCTCCGAAGGAACAGAGTCGGCGCCTCTGTGGATTATCACACACATAGACACTGTTTTGCGTACGGAGTGGGTGGTAGGTAGCTCACAGCATCAGCGGCCGGAGCGTCCCGGTGGCCGCCGACAGCTGCAGAAGACCCAGCGGCTGCTCGGTCTAAGGCTGGAGCCACAGAGCAAGACTGCAGGATGCATCTCCGGCCTGAGATTCCGGCCTGGAAACTCCCTGGAGAGCCGCGGGTGCGAGTCTGTGCAGAAAGGCCGCAGAAGCCGGGGTCAGCGCTCAAGCTGAACGGTGCGTTTACAAGTACACGCGACTTCCTCCTGCACCTGCGTTCTGCCGGGGCTGCAAGCCTATTGGGTGCTGGCCCACAGTCGGGTGGTTCTTCCTCTTCCAGTTGGGTGGCCTGCCTGCCAATCACTTCTGGAACCACGACAGAGACACACCCAGAAGTGTGTGAATTATTCTGCTAGGCAGGTCTGAATCCAGACATGTTGTCAATCTTGAGTAATGATCTCAGTAGAGTCATGACGTGCATGTGATGACCGGAGAATTTGGATTCAAGAGAAAATTTAAATTGAAAACCAACACACCTCCAGTTCCTTGGCATTCACCTTTCTTCATTTGTTCCTGTTGATGTCTTAGGTAGAACCCAAATTCGTTTGGTTTAAGGATCCCCTTCCTATCGCGGGAAGGGCTGAGCGTCAGACTCATTCGTGCTTCAGATGCAAGCGCACGCGAGGCAGAGGCAGCTTCCTAGCTGAGCTCCACTTTCCGCCAGCGGGTTGAGCCTAGAGGGGTTTGACTTTCATTTAACCAGGAGATGTCCTCAGACTTCCTGTGCTACAACTGTAGGTTTCCGTTTTGCTTAAGCGTGAGTTCTTTTTTTTATAGTTGAAATAAAGGAGTATGTTTACAGTTGTTTATAGATAATAGCTAAAACGAATAAAATGAGTTTCGATATCTGGTGACATTCATGTTATACGTGACTGCATTTAAATTTAATAAAGCATTTTCATTTAAATATCGTTAATATAAATAATTTTAATAAAACATTTGGGCAACATACAATCATTATTTGACAAATCTCTAATATCTTTTTATTTATGTTTCTGGGACTGTAATGACTTAGCATTTTGCAAGCCTAAAATGCAGCACTTAGGAATACGCAGAGGTTCTTGCCAGCGGTCTATTCTCGTGGAGGATTTGGTTTCTCTTCTTCCCCTTAACGGCACAGATGATAATCACATGCTAGTCCGAGGACCCCAGCTTTGCATACCGTGTGGCCTTCCCTGCAGCCCCTCAGTGTGTTACAGCAGATCTTGACTTCTGTTCCCTCCTGTGGTCCTAGGATAGCTTCCCAGCACGATTTGGAGGAATCCACTTTGTCAACCAGCCATGGTACATCCATGCCCTGTACACTGTGATCCGGCCCTTCCTGAAGGAGAAGACTCGGAAAAGGGTATGTTCTTCGTTTATAAATCTCTTCTGCTTTTTCTTTTTTTTTTTTTTTTTTGGTTTTCCTCCGGTACCAGGAACCAAACTCACGACCTTGCGCTTGCCAGGCAGGCGCTTTGTCGTTGAGCTAAATCCCCAGCCCCTCTTCTGCTTTTTCATTCAGTGACTTAGGACGCATATTGTGTGTATAATATTGGCCATGGTAAAGTGTGAGTCTGTGCAGTTATAGAAGTATTTACCATAAAAGACATTTGAAGATTATGAGCAGCCTTCCCATTCATTCTTGATAGTTTATCTGTGTGTGGAATATCTGCAAACAAGCCCTTTCCCACAAAAGCGGGGGACATTTTAGCACATTTATTATATAAGAGCCATAGTGTAAAGGCAAAAGAAATTATGCCATATTAATACGTTATTATTGGTGCAGCTAATTTCAAGTAGGCAAAGGTTTAGCACTATTTGCTGACAAGTGGGTGTTATTTTGTAACATGTATTTCATGGCTATAGTGAATTTTGGGGTGTCTGGTTTAATTCTGTGATGACAGTCAGGACCAATCACACATTATGAAAAAAAAAGCTGTTAAATATAGAAATTCTAATACTTCTTTAAGTTACACATGACTTGGACATCTCTAAAATCCACCTTCAGCTGACACTGAGGATACTCATGGTACAACAGAATCATCTTTCTGATCCTAAGATGACTTATTTAAAGCCTTTATCACAGTGCATGGCACGTGGCAAATATTAAACCTATTTATCATTATCATTAAATGTAGATTTACAAACTGCATTTTAATGTGTATTATTTAATTTACTCTTGGCAACAGATCTGAAAAATATGTTATTTTAAAAGTTGACCAGTCATTGATTTGTTTATTCTTCCAAAACATGCATACACCATGTAGTTTTCCAATCAGGATAAGCATATCTATGTCCTACAACATTTACCATGTCTTTAAGGGAAAACACTCAAACTCCTTTCTCTTTTCCCTTTTCTGGAAATGTGTAGTACATTATCATTGTCTATAGTTGTCTCACCGTGACTTGTTTTATTTATAACACTGTTAACTTAACATCCATGGACCGACTGCTCCCCAGCTCTTTCTTCTCAAGCCTTGGTGACCACTATTTGCCTCTCAGCTCTGAAACGTATATTTAGTAAACATTGCCTCCTATTTCAGAGCTGAGGGAAATAAGGTTTAGGATGGATACGTAACTTGCTTACTCATCTGCACAGCTGAAAAGTGGCAGAGCTGATGCATAAACTCCAGGCACCCAGCCTCGTATTGAGAGCCTTTTTTTAAACCTCCCTCTGCTGTGTTCAGTACCAAATGTGCTTCCTTCTTAACCTGAAGACAATCTCCCTGCCTCTCAGTGACTGAGATTATGCTTTGTGTTCAGAGGCCTCAGAATGTAGCAACTTTTCTGTCAAATGTTAGTGAGCAGGGTTACTGTGTGTGAACTTTGATAGTGTCTCAGCAGTGCAGGAGGAACTCTGTAAGCAATTATAACTAACATGAAAAGTTGTTTCTCTTACCTAGAATCAAAATGTTCACGTTTTAGAATTCAGAGAGTGTGAGCACTTTGTTGGAGCTTTGTTTCCTGAAGGCAGGGTCAGGGTATCCAGGGTTCAAACTACCCTAGTGAGTGTGCACGTCCTGTGCACTCTATCACACTCCATTCGCAGTCCTTTGCATGCATTAACTCATCGATTCCTCACGACAGTGCTTTGGGGTGAGTATTGGTGTTCGTGTCATTTCATAGATGGGAGAATTGGGCGTAGAAGGTTAAGCAGTTTGCTCTGAATCTCAGTAGGCAGCAGAGCTGGCTTTGAGGAGCTGAATGGGAAGACAGTACCAGGCAGTACCATAGGCAGACGTGCCTGGTACCCTTGACAAGTCAGAAAAGCTGGAGCAGAGTGACCTTGGGGGAAGGCGGTAGGGGCAGGAGAGGTACGGTGTGCCTGGCTGTAGACAGCTTTGCGTGCCCTGTGAGGGCCTGGGTTTTCTGATGGGGTGAGAGGAGAAGCAGCGGAGGGCTTTGAGTCCAACGGGAATTGTTCTGACCAGATTGATACTGGAAGAAATATTTCCATGAAGAAAGTCGCCCCGTATGCCCATTGCTACAGAGAGCTCAAGGTAAACGCAGGGTGAGATCCCTGCTCTGAGTTTAGCGATGAGAAGAATCAGGACCAAAGCTGCTTCCTTGCAGGGATGGGAGGCAAAGACTGCACGGACTGGGTTTAGGAAAATCGGCAGCAGAATGTTCTGGCCGTGGCGTAGAGTTCTGCAGCGAGGAGAGACACAGGGCAGCAAGTGGAGAGGGGAAAGAACCCTGAGTGGGTTTCCACGTCTGGGCAGCCGTGGGGGCAGCAGGCTTCCCTCTGGGATGGGAAAGACCCTGAGAGAGCGCTCGAGGGAGGACCCTCGGGAACCTGCGCTGCGGGAGAGGCTTCCAGGGCAGGGTGCCCGCGCTGTCGCCCTGGACCAGGGACAGAGGCAGTGCAGACACTGGCTGGTAGCAGATGTCACACGCATCCTGTTGGCCCAGTGAGGCCACGTGGAAGCACGGTGGGGCTGACGTGAAGCTGCAGGAGGAGGAGGAGGAGGAGGAGGGGGAGGGGGAGGAAGAGGAGGAGGAGGTGGTGAGGTGCTGCAGCCAGAGCAGGCGGGACAGCAGATGCACTTCGTGACCTTGTGAGAAAAGTTTAAATGCCTAATAAAATAAGGGTTCCAAGTGCCGGAGCTTAACTTTCCCAGGGAAATTATCTTTAATGATGAGAATCTAGGAAAGTGTGCGTGTGCGTGTGTGTCTGTGTGTGTGTGAGAGAGAAAGAGAAGAATCTAGGAGTGTGTATATGTGTGATAAAAGAATCTAGAAGAGTGTGTGTGAGTGTATGTGCATGTGTGTATGAAACAGACAAGAAAAATCTAGGAGTGTGTGTATTGTGTGTGATGAGAAGAATGTAAGCATGTGCGCATGTGTGTGTTTTCCTAGAGGGAAACCCCGGCCGTGTGCTCTCCCAGCAGCGTGGGAAGCTGTGAGGCTTTCGGTCACCCGCATTGGGCAGGCGGCATCTCCCGCCTCAGTGGGCAGCACGGCGTGGGTGACACCTCCCTGTGTGCTCTGACATTTGCACAGGACCCTGCAGGTACCTGCGTTTACGCTCCTGTCAGTTGTTACTTGTTTGTGAGCTGGCGACTCCATCCTGCTAATTTCACTTGATGCTAACTAATCTTTCTTCCCCTCCCTATGTGTTCAATTCCATGGTTTCTGATGGTGTGTGCCAGGCTGTTCACCTTGAAGTTATCAAGTTATTGTAATTTACAGTTTTTCAGGAAATAGTTCATAAATTCCTATGAGATGACACCATGCTGCATCAGAGAAGGCTGATCTGCAGTTTTGAGTGTGAAGTGAAAAGAGGAGAAAAGGGATAGCAAGTGATGGAGAGACAGATCTTGAGTGTGTGGCCTGAATAAATATTTAGTTTAATATGAAAGATCTCTGCAGACAGTCACAGCGATAGCATTCACACGCAGTGTTACATTTTCAGTACTCTAGTCCGCTTTCCACTTGCACAGTAAGCATGGAAACGCCCGGGGGAGCTGGCAGCCTCACAGAACGCTTGCCCTTTGGGACCTCACCCTCATTCAGCCTCTCATTAGGAGGATGCTAATCTCCTTCATTTATTTACAGCACCAGCTTTGCATTCTAAAGTCATAATTTAGTGGCTCCAGTATTCTTATCTTTATTGATGATACAGAGAAAGCCATCCTGTGAAAGCTTTGGGCTTAGTACCTTCGATGGGCTCGAATTGGTGGGTCCCCTGTGACCAGGGCCTGCCTTAGCGGCCTTCATCATGCGCTTCCTCAGCTCCCCAGCGAACGCTGGCCCGGTGTGCAGAGCCGTGTGCACCTCGGATTCTGCCCAAGCCTGTGACCAGGAGGCAGAAAACCAAATTTATGGTTTCACCTCTTTAACACAACAACTGCCTGACCTTGCTGAAACTCCTGAACATTTTTGAACTTCAGGGTTTTTATATGAAATGTCAGGGTGAGACCACCAGGCCTGCCGGCTTCACGCAGTAGGTGAGAGGCTTAAGCGCTTTAAGGGATGGGAACCCTCGCGCGGTTCTGTTACTGTCTCCCCACTTCTCCCCCCTCGGCATTTGGGTGCTGTTCAGCCTCCTCTGTTTCACCCTCCCCTTGCATTGCTAGATATTCTTACACGGGAACAACCTGAACAGTCTACACCAACTAATTCACCCCGAGATCCTGCCCTCGGAGTTTGGGGGGATGCTGCCCCCCTACGACATGGGAACGTGGGCGAGGACGCTGCTGGACCATGAGTATGATGATGACAGCGAGTACCCCGTGGGCTCCTACAGCACGCCGGTGAAGGAGGTGGAGAAGGAGCTGTCCCCCAAGTCCATGAAGAGGTATGCGTGGGGCGGGGGAAGGGGGTGCAGGAGGCACCCCAAGTCCATCTCCAAGTTTTATCTTTTTCCTGTGTATGTATGTTTTTTCTGGTGGGATTTTTAAAGCCATTCATGCATCTGTGACTTGGTGTCTAAAGAGTTTTAAATAACAGATAAGGTTTTTTTTTTTTTTTTTTTTTTCTTGGAGTGAGAACATTGCCCACCTACTGTCTTAGCAGTTTTGCAATAGAGAATATCTAGCTGTCTTCACTGTAGTCATTGAGCAGTAGATCCCGGGACTTCTCCTCTCTGTGTGGGACCTTACACCCCAGCCTCGCAGCCTCTGGGGAGCATGGTTCTCTTCACTGTGTTGAAGTTCATTTTTAGATTCCATCTATAAGGGAAGTCATGAAGTATTTTGTGCATTACACAGAGCCCCATAAATACATGTAATTATTATCTGTCACTTTGTACAAAGAGAACGTCTTTATAAAGGTAAAGTCATTCAAAGTAACATCAACTTCACCTTTTTCCAAATTCATGGTCAGTTTATCAGGGGCTTCGAAGCCACCAAATCTAGAGGTTTCCGCCTGTATCCTGAAGCACTTCTCATGGAGAGCCTCAGGCCAAGCAGTGCGGTAGGTGTTCTTACTCCCTTCAACTAGTGATAGCAACTTACTTCCGTCTAAGAAGTGTATGAGAATTCTGAGTGAGTCTTCCTGTGAAGAAAGGGACTACAGAGGCGCGCGCGTGCGCACCCACCCCAAATCAAACCCTATGTGCAGAGCATGTGTTATATTTTCAGTGTCTCCTCTGCATCTTTGTCTAAAGGTCTCACCAGTGCAGGTGCAAAAGCATCCTATTTTCTTACCAGTTTCATCTTCATAAAGTTCACTGTTGAGTCAGAGTCCAGCTCCCTGCCTAGCTCCCGACACTTTGATGCCTATTTGTTTTCCTTCAGTGGAGGAGCTACAAGCACACAAAAGCACATCACTGCTCTGAGTACATATCCAGCAGCAAAGATATCTACTTCTCAGGGTTCCCTGGGCCACAGTGTCTTAGAGTTCAGTTGAATAATGGCTGCAAATATTACTGTTTTGGCTCATTTTTAGAAATACAGGAGCCACAACTCTGGCGAGTTACCCCCGCCGAGGTCAGGGACAATAGGACATCTCACTGATGCCAACCCCTGACCAGCATCCTTCTTGATAAAAGCCTGATGGTCCTTTGGTCGTAGCTCTGGTCCATGCGGTAGCATACCTGATCCTCAAAGCTGGTGTCGGTGACAGTGTGGCTGCTATTGTTAGTGTGTGTGTGTGTGTGACCACTTCTTCTCTACAAGCTATGATTTCTGCACCAGTCAACAAGCTTATATTGAAATCAATTTTAAATTTTTATTTTTCTTCTCTTCAAGTGGAACTTCCTAAGTGGAGCTCTCCTATGGTATCTTAACCTAAAGGGTTTTGACAGGCTGTCAAAGGATTCTGTTAAGTGCTAAGAGTTGTATGCAAATTCTGCATGTTTGTGCATAAGTGTATGTGTACACACCCATAGTGCATCTTTTTCTGGAGAGAAGACATACATGTAGTCAAATTTTCATAGTTTGAAAATAAAAGCTTTAAAAGCAATGGTCTATGAATAACTTTCCTCTAACAAAAGTAATTTTAATAATAATAACTATTATTATTATACTGTACCATTTACTATGCACCTATCATGAGTAAGAGCCAGAGTAGGTGGCATTTGGTGGAGTAACTCACTTAGTGTCACAGTAGTCCTGTTAGAGATCTTACATCCTCAAAATCAGAGCCTGCGTCTAGCAGAGCAGGTTTCCAGCTGCCAGCTCCAGACCTTTTCACATCGTTGATATCAAGTTGCTCTTCCTGGTGATGTTTAAGCTCCCTCCCTCCGGAGCGAGCTATAGAAGGACAGGAGAAGCGTGCCGTTTGATGTCCCCTAGTTGTCTCCTTTGCCAGCCAACAGGGTTTCCTTTGCAGCCGTTCCTCCTGTGACGGGTCCCCTCATGTGGTCTCCACACATGAGCATATTTCTCGCTACAGCCACATGGAATCAGGTCATTTCCTGCCTCTGATTTAAATTTTAAATGCCTGAGGATTGTGCAGTGAATGCCATCAACTCCTTCTTGCAGCCTGCGAGGCGCTACGCGAGCCGACCCTGCGCGTGGACACGGTGACCCTGCTCTGCCCCTCCGGCCTCTCCAGCTGCTCCCACCCCGGGCTCCTTGCCCTCATGCCTGCTGCCTGGAGTGCTCGTTTCCCGACTCCGTGGAGGGCCGGTCTCAGGCACAGATCACCTCTCAGGACTCTTTTGGTCTCTCTTGACCACGCGGACTCAGTCCTCTCTACCGGTTGCTCGTTCTGGCTTCCCTGTCTTCTGGACGCCTTTGTTTTACTTCCCTCAAGGCGCGTATCAGGCTGTGAAATGGCTCCTTCTATGAAATTTGACTTCACCCCTCCTCAGGGGCGACTTCACGGAGACTGGCGGCACTGTCTGTCCTCTCTTGGAGGCTCGCGCAGACAGCAGTGTTGGGCCCATGGGGGGCTCAGTAGGAACCGGCTGAATGGCAGAAGCCATGCACTCCTGTCAGTGGCTGCCTTTCAGCTTGCTGTTCTTACCCTGGTAGGTGCAGTCTGACCCTGTGTCACTGCGGGGTTGCAGTTGCTGGCGCTCCTGCTGTTGTCCTGAAGGCCACTGCCGGCAGACTGAGTGGACCAATCCCGGGGAGGCTCTTTATTTGTCAGTCCACACCCTCCTCCTTAAATGCTTCTGCATTTAGCTTTCTCCCCAAGGACCTTACTCAACTGGGTCAGCACCATCTTGGTAGACTTGGCTCAGTCTCTGTACCTTTTAGAATAATTTGGGATTTTTATTCTCTTTTCCAAATAACTAGGCTCTTTTGTCCTCCTATAGACATGGCCACTGCCCAGCCCCGTTTCATGTTTCTGATGTGTGTTGATTTGAATTTTCTATATCCTTTCTTGCTTTGATGAAGCTTTTATAATTCTGTTAACAAAATACTGAAGAACTTGTGTAAATGCAATTTGTAGAAGTTGTTTCTGTGGATTCTCTCTTTTTCCGAGTCCAGGAATCACAGTTCCCCATCAAGGACCGGCACAGTGGTCCCTGCATTCTGCTCTGATTCCCCCTGGCCTCTGCCTTTGTCAGTTTCTTATCACTCTTACATTGAGAGGGAACCACATCGGTTCTTCTCCAAAGCCTGGTGGTAACTGTTCCCTTGGGTGTGTTCATTCACGTAGAAGATGACTTTCTCCTCCCGTGTGAATGTGTGGAAGGAGGGAAGCGTCACACAAAGGTAGGGTTCAGTAGACTGGTGCTCAGAGCAGCAGTGTCTTCTCCCTTACGCTCTCAGCTCTTAGCAAAGTACCTGGCACATAACAGTTGCAGTGAGCCACAATGCCAGTGGGCTACAAGGACCTGAACTGATTCTGCTGTGTGACACTGAACACATTATTACTCTCTGATCAACCCTGTTGTAGTGATCCGTATTTATTGACTCATTTGCTTCTTGAAGCAGTTCATAAGTAAGTACTCTTCATTTTATTGATGAGGAATACAAGACACAGGGAGGTAAGTGACTTCCACTCTTTGCATAACTACAAAGTAGCAATGTAATTTCACGGGTAATCTTTTTCTTATGTACTCTGGGCCATTTTCTTAACCACTGCCGTTCACCATCTGCCAGAATTTGTGCTGGGGTTCAGGCCTGCATCGTTGCCTCTGAGCCTCCCTGTTCCTGTATAATCAACAAGAAAACATAATTTTAGGAAGTTTGAGTAGCCTTCCCATGACCACAGGACCTGTAATTGTTATGATAGCAACCACAAGTGAAATACGACTCTCCACACCCTAGCCCCACGAACACTTGGGCCTTTTGGAGGTGCGTAATAAATGGATACGTGAGTGCTGGATAGCTGAACTTCGCTTAATGGTTTTCAAAACGAAGGACAAGTGCCTCATCACACACAGCGGGGGTTGAGGTGATTGAGGAGTTAGCGATAGCCCGCCACCACGGCACCTGTGAGAGAGAGCCAGAGACAGGAATAGATAACAGGACACTTGGAGCCATTAAGTACCAAATGCATCTTGCTCACAATAGGTTTCTGCATGGCTTTTTTCTTTTTCTGAAGTATTCTGCATGTGGGAGCAGCACTCATCAGACGGTCTGTTCTCTGCAGTGCCAGAGAAGAACAAACCTGGAACGTAAGCCCAGCTTGGGTGACAGTGTGAGCTAATTTAAAGTGTGTTGTCAAAATTCTATATACTTTCTAATACATTTTTAATAATCATGGTACATACCAACTTAAAGGAATGCATGTGTGTGCGTGGGTGTGTATGTGTATGTGTGCCTGTTTCAGCAGAATGCAAGCACATATCTAAGGCCTGCTGCTTGTGCTGGGTAAAGAGCTTGGGCATTCACCTACTGAATATGATCCCGATAGAGCTCACCCTTTAAGTGATAGATACACAGTGTGTGAGGATGAGCTCATCACGTTCCAGTGAAGAACCTCTTTCTCCGTTACCCACATTACTGGATGTACTGAATGCCTCACACGTCCTGAGGTTCCCTCAGTATGGAAAGGATTCACCATGGAGAAGTTAAGGCCCTGACGTCTAACTCTGCATCGCCCTGTGGGACTCTGTGCCGCCCTGGTCCTGCTGCCTCTCTGAGCACGCGTGGACACACAACTACAGTCGGTCCCTTTCTGAGATAGCCCTGAGTACCCACTTAAAATGGTGAAAATTACCTGGAAAACAAGGTCTTTTTAAAAATACTCTCACCTTTATTTTACCATACTTGCTCTTTGGAAACAAATTTAAGTTAATGTAAATGGGTGAGTCACTGTCAGTTCATCCCAATTGGCGGTTTTCGTAGTGGATGCCTTGACTGGCAGCTTGTGCGGTAGTATCAGCGTGCAGCCTCCTCCTGGAAGTTGGTGAGGTCTGTGGAGAGGCATCTCCCACACCAAAACCAGCTGGGTGGGATGCAGCGTAGGGAAGGAACTCACTCCTGGGAGGGTTTTAGAAGGGCAGCTGCTCTCTGGACGTCCTCTTTGCTGTCAGGACTGCAGATCCTGCCTCTGTGGTAGTGTATTTCCTTCCTGCTCCCATGTGGATTCCTCACTAATAATGGGGTGGAATTCTCACCAGCTCTCAGAGCATGTACAAGGGATTTTCAAATGATGTGCTTCCCTAATTATAGAGTGTTTCTGCCTAAACATGAGTTTTAACTTCTTAAAAAAGTACTTAACCATTTTTTGCAGCTTTCAAGAGTAAAGCTGAGTTCATTTGCCTAGTGGGCAATTGAACAGAAATCTTATCCAGATTTTAATTTTTTAAGCCAAGCATGATGCTTATAATGCTGGCACTCAAGAGGCTGAGGCAAGAGGATCACCACTAGTTCAAGGCCAACCTAGGGTACATAGTTCAAAGCCAGCCTGAACTACGTAGCCAGACTGTCTCAAAAAATCAAACCAACCAACCAACTAAACAATAACAAAACAATTTTTGTTGATGTCGTCATTAAAATGGTTATGGAAGGGGCTGGGGATTTAGCTCAGCAGCACAGCGCCTGCCTGGCATGCGCAAGGTTGTGAGTTCGATTCCTGGTACTGGAAAAAAAATGGTTAAGGAAAAAGGCATATTCTTATTGATGTTTTACAGATATTTTAAAGGCAAGCATCGTTTCTATTCAACTTACAACATTATAACAAGTTATAGCGCCTCCCACTTCCATTCAGCGTACAGCCACCACTTCACTGCAGCGCTGTGTTTGTTTGGCGGTATTGTACTGAAAGGGATCTACTTTACATGGGAATCCTCCATATCTCAGAAGGGAAAGCTCATGCAGTTGGGGCGAGGAGTGTGTATGTGTATTACTGTCAGCCTGGAACCCTTCACTTTGCTACCAAGAAGCCAGAGGGGTTTGTTTCTTTGCTCTGATGCAAAACATCACCCTAAGTGTCTCTCTGTGCAGCATCCACAGCTCACAGATCCCTTGATGAAGATGCTCCCCGCCCACAGGGAATGTGCCCAAGGGAAACACAGGGGCGACCGTCGTCTGGGTCATCGCTGGGCGACCTGACTGTGCTTCTGTCTTGCAGGTCCCAGTCTGTGGTGGACCCCATGGTACTGAAGCGCATGGACAAGCATGAGGAAGAGAACATGCAGCCTTTGCTTTCTCTGGACTGATGACTTCTCCGCACGCACGGCTGGAGTCGAAGTGGAAGCTCCTGGTTTGCAGCTGCAGGGACAGCGCTGTAGAGAAGTCAGGATGAGCTGGAAACTTATTTATTCCTATTAATGTAGCAGAATATGTCATAAGGCACCTGGCTTTCCCATTGGCCTGAACCGTGGGTGCCCTGGGCTGGATTTTAAAAAAAGGTCAATAATTTATTCTGTAAGTGCCAAGTTCTTTGTAAATACAATGTAATTTCATGTCAAGTTTGTAAATTTTGGTAGTAACTGAATTTGGGAAAGATTGACATAAAAGTTTGAGCCAGTGATATGAACTTAAGAAAAAGCAGAAAATATGCATAAACTATCAACACTGACTAAATGTAGCCCTGTGTCCTATGAAGCCATATTTCTGCTGTCATAGTGAATTGTTTCACACTTTTCCTCTGCAACTTCATGGACGCAGGGAGCAAAACTGTTCTAGGAAATGATAAGGTGACCGTCACGGTCTGATGTAGGGATTTTCATTTCAGAGAAGAGGTATCCCCGGACTCTTGCAGGCTTTGCACTGGGGACCCAGAGGGTGGCAGATGGGAAGGTGGAGGAAACACGCGAACTTGTTACTGCTGTTTAATTCCCAGAGTCCTGTGGGCAGATGCATTTCCCATGTAAGCTTTGGAATTCTCAAAGAGTGGATTCTTTCTGCACCGCTGTCTTCACAACCCTAATGTATTCTGTCTGACGTACTTTAAAAACATTTCCCTCCAAAACTCTGTGATCAAGGAAGTGAGAACTTATATGTGAACCGTGTTTTGACAGCCAATTCTGAACGTAAAATTTGCCACTTACAAATAAGGGGCTAATTTCTAATTGTTGTGCACTTGCTAAAAATACACATATTCACACACAGCATACATATTTTTTATTGTGCTCTAATCCCTCATGTACCAGGCTTATAAAGTAAATCATACATATTAAATGTTTTTAGAGACGTTATAGATATTACATGGGATACCAGCTCTGGAAAACCACTGAAGTTAATGAAAATAAGAAACAATGGAACAGACTTTATTGTACCTGTTTAAGGGAATTCCAACACACTTTATAATGTTATCTTGAATATGTGCCACTTTAGTGAAATATATTTTTCCTTAAAATAAGCAACACATCTCAATATAGTGTAGGTATCAGGTGACAATAAAATAGTTTTTCTCAAAATAAATTCTAGTGTTTCCGTATTTCACATTTTCTTTTCAGAAAAGATTCGATAGAATACATTCCTCTGGAAGCATTTTGAAAGCATGTGAGGATATCTAAAATAGAAGAGCTGTTAAAAGACATGAAATCTGTACATTGTTTAAAGTTTTATTCCATGAAATTCCACAAGTACAAGTTTTAAATCCTATTTTAAATTTTAAATCCCAGTGTGAAAAAGCAAGATTTTAATCAGCACATGAATTTTGAGATTGAGAATTTAGCATGAACATGTTCTTTGGGAAAAAAATTCTCCAAGAATTCTTGGAAACCAAAAAACAAAAAAGTAAAAGCCTATAAAAGCTTTTGCATACTTTTGGATGAGAACTTCAAAGATGCTGGTTATAAATGTGCAGCCAAAAATCTTCCAATCAGACCAGTATTCCCTTCAGTGATTCAGTGAAATAGGTTTGTTATAGTGCACAAATCAATAGGAATAGAAGATACTTTAAGAATGGCAACTTCCCATCAAGGGCAAAGAGGAGGCACTCTCTTCACTGTTACAGAGATTCGAAACACTTGGGGGTTGAAAGTTGTTGCAGTTCTTATAAGAACTAGTCATTGATAGACCTGATGTTTGTGGCTAACCAGCATGCATACCATGCTGGCTTTTTATTCTACATAACTGTGTGATAAGCAATGTGATGCTTTGGAATAAAATAGAAACAATTTAAGTACAGAAGGGAAATTAGCTGTTTGTTCCCATGAGTTTCTGTTGATGTACATCATCTATTGCCGGTTCTCAGAACCCTACCAGCTTCAGATGTCAGCCAGCGTTAGACACTTCCTTCCCTCTGTCATACAGTTAGTGTCATACGTCAAAATAACTAGTGTCGTTTACACTGTCTCCCTAACCCACTTCTTCACATTTTGCATTGGCATTGCTGCGTGTCTGCTCTTTCTCAGATGAGCAATTGAGAATTGGCTAGGTTGTGTAAAATATTTAAAAGTGAATGAAAAAATTATGATAATAACTTTGAAATTGCTGTCCCTAGTTCAGTCCAGCAATGTTTTTGAAGCTGTGTCATCAAGGGATATTCATTCAACTTTATAATTTCACCCTCAGCACCAGCTAGCTAGCACTGTTCAGACATTTTTCCCCTCTGTTGTTGAATGACGTGGTAAATGACCATCCGTTTACATTTTTTCCTTTAACTGCAATAATACAGTTCCACTCATACACACACCCAGGACATGTCTAATGACTTTGCCTCTTTATTTTGAGAGCTACACTTTACTTTTCCAGTTGTTACTTGATATTTGTGGAAAGAGTTACCACATTGATTTGGAATAGTCCATTATTTCATTTATTACTTTCTGTTTTTCTCCATCCCGGGGTCAAACCCAGGGCCTTGCGCATGCCAGGCAAAGGCTTTACCGCAGTGAATCTCTGTGTACATCTCTCTCACCCTGCCTGCACCAGCTTCTATTTCTCATTTCTTTCTTTCAGTTGTTTTAGGGCAGCTGCTTCCGAAGCTGGTTTCAAAATACCACCTCCCCCATCATGTTGTCAGTGATATTTGCACAGATTTTTGAATACTATTTAAAAAAGAGATTATCATTAAATATATACTGAGAAATATGAAGAAGTGCCTCTTTGAAAATGGAATAAAGCAGTGATACTGGCATATAGATTTTATCTGTGCTGTCTTCTAAAAAGTATATGCACCTGTATTATAAGGGTAAGAAGGGCATTTGAGGGTTTGCTCTGAAAATTATCATCCAGTATTAAGTCTGTTGTGTAAATTTGATACAGTAACTTTAATCCATGCTATTTACAAACCTAGCACTATGCTAATATGATGTACAAGTATTGAATAGTTTTCCAGCAAGTTTCTGAAATGGGCATGCATGATTTCTTTTATTTCACTAATAGCTTCATAAATGTAGGCAGAGGCATTCTGTAAGTCTTTTCATATAAAGTGCTTGTTTACAGTATTAAAATTCATACATTCATAAACAGAAAAGTCAAGCAAATAGACTCTTCTTCATATTGTTAAACATTTACAGTTTCGTTAATATTCCTGAGCAAACAGTTCTCTCTATTGTATCAAGAAGATGGAGTGGTGTTTTAGACTTTGGGGAACATATTTTTGACTCCTCACTAAAGAAGCCTTTGGAGCCCAGGCAGCAGGTCCTCAGACCCAGGCTTCTGTTGCTTCTACAAACAACCTAAAGGTTTATGGAAAGTCTGTGATCCTTTGAAGAAGCTACATCAAGAAAATCTGCAGAGAGGCTGCACATTCTTGTGTTGTTTTATTTAAGGTCTACCTTGTTTGGTTGGTTAATAATGTCTCTTTCTTTTTTGTATATATATTTATTAATGATTCATTGAAAAGTTGCCATCAGCCATGGCAATATTCCAGAAAGATTTTAACACAAAATAAAATGAGAAGAGTTCTGGTATGGTGTCTGAAATTTAGATATGGTGTTTACACATGTAACATCAATAAGCTCATGAACATATATTCCATTGTATAGATGAATAGCTTAAAACATACTATTGTATTTTAAACTTGTGAGGCCCTTAGATGGTTCAAGAATAAGTGGATTACATACAGATGTATGGGAACAGAAGAAAATTGGGCAAATATTCCGGGCATATATTACCTTCAGTAATGAAAAAAGGCATTTTGTATTAGTTGAAAAAGAAGCTTCTTTCTCACATGCTGCTGGAACTGCTTGACGCTATTTGTTACTTGACGGGGAGAAGGCAGTAGAACTACAGAGGAACCTTGCCTTTGTAACGTGATGAGATCGCAGCCTAAGCAGGTTACCAAACATACCGTGTTTCACAAATTGAAAATTTTACTCTAAGGATCTGGAGGCTAACTCCACACATAAAAATAATGTTATGAAGTCCGTTATTTGGTAAATAGGGGACTGAATTCCCCGGGATTGTAGGGAAAGTATCAAACAGCAATTCTATATATTGAAACACTGTAATTAGACCTTTTATTCCAAAAAGATGGAATGCAAATGATATTACTAAACTAAAAATACATTTAGAAGCCAAAGAACTGTAGATACAATAATGCACTTTTAGAGCACATATTGATGGTTGTTAGCAGTTTAAAAGGTGTTTTGTCAGTATTTGATTTATTTTCAAGCCTCAACAAAAAATATTTCTGTTCTTAATAAGTACATTGATTCTATCAAAATTATTCTTTTAGTCAATTAAATAGACCTAGATAAAAATCAAAGTAAATTTTGACAAGCCTACTAAGTATGAACCAATCCCCAAATGTTTGAACAATTACAATAAACTGCAGTTGGCGTATGTATTACAATGTTTAAAGCAATGTCTTGTTTATAATCCAGCTTTTTACTTAGCTAAGTAAAACCTCAAAAACCACATAATTTTTGTTTTAAAAGTTGTCTGAAAGAAAATTATACAGGGGCTGGGGATTTAGCTCAGCGGCAAAAGCGCCTGCCTGGCAAGCGCAAGGTCGTGAGTTCGGTTCCCGGTACTGGAGAAAAACCAAAAAAAAAAAAAAGAAAATTATACAAGTTTGTGAAGACCACTAAGGACACTACTTATTATCTGGCCTAGCTGATGTCATTATTTATGTGCTGTTCCACAGTACCAAGAGACTTGTGGGACTCATCCCAATAGAATATTACAATATGAAACATTTGAGTGTGTGTACATTTCTGTTTTTAATAAGCATTTATTTTACATATAGTGGACATCGAATTTGGAGGTACTTCACTCATTACATCTGTCAGCTGGAGATTTCTAATACAGAACCTAAAAATGACAATAATTTTTTTTTTTCTGGTACCGGGAATCGAACTCACAACCTCGTGCTTGCCAGGCAGGCGCTGTGCCACTGAGCTAAATCCTCAGCCCCCTGACAATAATTTTAATTTGAAAGAAATGATTGATTATTTAGGTTAGGATACCTGAAATTTTCTGATATTTGTATTTTGAGCATAAGTGGAAGCTACATAATTTGTTTCATCAAAGTGGCGGTCGGTACTCTATAACTTCTAGACGAATTTTCAAAAGACATTTTAAGTGAGGGATTTAACTTTTAAGTTAAATATGCATAGAATTATCATCAACTGGGCGAGCTAAGATTCTCAGCTTCCCACACCGAACTGTTGGGGATTTGTGAAGAGACTAAATTTAGAAGTTTGAATTACCAAAAAGTCCCATGATGATTTAAATAAATCTTGTTAAAAATAATTCTAGGTCAAAATGTTAAGTGAAATTAAAAAAAAAACTCAGCCAGATTTAAGAAGGAATACTGACTAAATAAACATGAATTTGTATATTCTGTGACTTTGCATCATTTGCTCATCATGTGGATGAAAAGTTCCCTGTGAGGTGAAAGAGCTCAGTAGCATCTACGCGAATCCTCTGAAGTAGACGTACAACTCTGCCCCAACCCGGAGGGTTTCCTCGTGCGCAGCCATGAGTGTGTCAGGATCCTGTGTGCAGCTGCTTCCTCAGGCGACTTTGGAGCAGCAGCTTCAGAAGTACCCAGGGAGAGCAGAAAATGTGTGTTCTTTCTTCGGAAGGACCAAGGAGAAACTATTTTTAATTACAACACAGAAAACAATTTCTGAATGCCGAGGGTTTCGGATACCAGGAGTTAAAGACCTGGCCAAAGGAGAGCAGCCAGAAGGATGGGAGATCAGGGCTCTGATGCAGCCTGAGTTTCTGCAAAGCGACAGCACCCAGAGGTGCACTTACCTCTAAGCACCCTGCTTCCTGGACAAAGATAAGTGTGATCCCTTTCTCCCTTTTCTTTCTTCTGATCGTGGCCATATAAGTATCAGACAGAAACAGCACACAGGTCTGTCTGTTGTCCTGGAAGAAGAAAATGCCCTGTGCTGCTTCTATAAGCAGAGTTCACTTAGGTGCGTAGGATTGAAATATTTGCATGTTGGTTCACACGGTATTATCTAAAAGTTTTAAAAATGTGGTTATGAAGTTTCATTGCTAGATGATTAAATGTTCATTGTGTCTGAGATTCATGGAAAAAATTGGCCCTATCCTTTGCTTTGCATTCACATATCTAACATGTTACTTGGGTGTCCAAAAGATCTCGAGTTTGACATTTAAATACCAAATTTCTCCGTTTTCACCACCCTGAACCTGCAGCTTCTTCCGCTTCCTCATCTCACTAAGTGTAGACATCAGCCTTCCAGTTTCTAGAGTGTAAATCCTTGGAGTCGTTCTTCCCTCTCCTGTCTTTCTCTCGAAGCCTTTCTAAGCAGCTCAGCCACACTACCGGCCTCAATCAAAATATATCTGCACTCTGACTGTGCTTCTCCCTGTGATCCCTACGCTGGTCCGAGCAGTCAGCATTTTTCACCTGAAATGTTTTGCTGTTCTGTAAACAGGTCTCCTTGCTTCTGTGTTTTTAGCTTCTCAAGTCAGTTTTCAAAACATTCACAAGAAATGAGCCTCTTAAAATATTAGCGTGATCATTTAAATCTCTGAAAACGCTTTACAAGAATAAAAACCGAAGTCCTTACACTGGTGTCTGAGAAGGACTGATACAAAGTGACTAAGGGCCAGTGTAGCAGAATAGTGTGGTTTCTGACTGGGTGTTTTCATCTCTACACTGCAATGTAAACATAGTTGATCAATGCCTTGATTTTTCACTTCTGAGGGTCCTCTCACCTGTGATCTTGAATTTCTTTGACCATCTCTTAAGAATCTCTCCTTAACTCCACTAATCTGTTGCCCAGTGGCCCATCTCGCTGTTCCAGGAACTTATCAAGCACAACTCCACCTTAAGACTTTGCTCTTCTGTTCCCTTTGTTGCTTTCTCCTGGACACCCGCATGGCGATTCCCCTCATCTCGCGTAAGTCTTTGTTCAAATGCTCCTTCTTACAAAGTCTCTCTTTTCCTATTTACAGTGAACAAGCCCCCGGATCTCGTGTTCTCCTTTCCTGCTCTATTTGTCGAAGCATTTATCACCCAACACACTGTACAGCTCAATGGTGCATCTTATTTTCCATCCCCCCCCGTAGAATAGGAACTCCACGAGGGCGGGACATTCTTGTTCCTTTACTGTAGCATTACCTGTGCCTTGCACCATTCCTGCAACTTACAGCAAACCCAAAAGGTTTCATAATGATCTCAGCCGGTTTCACAAGTTACATTACAGTGCAGCAAATAATATGCATCGAAGGAGAGCTTGTTTTTGGTCATCTTAACTTAAAAATATCTTATTATTCATCTTTTAAAGGGGAAAACTTCCCCCCTCTGATAATGATGTGATCATGAACCAAAAGATGTGATCTTAACTTAAAAATATCTTATTATTCATCTTTTAAAGGGGAAAACTTCCCCCCTCTGATAATGATGTGATCATGAATCAAAAGATCATGAACCCCCTCTCTACAAATCTAGTCTCCATCCCAGGCCTAAGTTTGTGTGTGCTTCAACTTTGGAAATCATTTCAAGGTCATTGGACCCTATGCCTATCCTAGACGTGGGTTGACTTACTCTTTGAGAGATTACAATAGAGCTTAGATGGAAAATCATTTTGAAATTAAACCATAATGAGTTGTTCTTCACTGATTTTCCTAGTTCATTGAAATTTTTAAAAATTCCAGGGACTTAAGAGAATATAATTCCCCGATATTAGAAGCCGGTGTAAGACAGGACGCCTTACACTTACATTCTTATGGTAAAGGAGAAGAGAGTGAGGAGGAGGATAAAAAGAAATCGTTGTCCCTTCTATGCAACAATTGTAAGTTGACTGAAGAAATGTTTTGGGGTTTTTAAGATCCAGCCAAGATCTAGAAATATATATTAATCTGAAAATACTTTTAACAGAAGTCTGATGTTAATTGGGTTTTACATTTGGTATTTTTATTACTTATTATTTTAAAAAGTGATAATTCAGAAGGAAGATGATACAAAGTCCTCATGCTCCTATTCTAACTGACTTTGCAACTTCCTCCCACCTCCTCATTTTGACTTCAGCTATCATTTTTAAAGCCTTAAGTCTTACTTGTTCTTTATTATCCTCACAGTTTGTTTCCCACTGTTTGGACTGAATTCTCCCTAAATCCAGTAACCAAATAGCCCAGATGTTGGTTCTGGGTGTGATGAGTTCCTGGTTTTTGTTCTTTGCAGCTTATCTTTCCATTCTTAACCTGTTACTCCTTGACTTAGCTGCATTGCTGTGCCTAACCCTACACTGTAATAACTGATGCACACCTCCAATTTTATAATCTCCTACCAGGCCTCCTGCTAAATAGGTACTGGGAATAAAGAATCGGCAGGCGGTGTTAATGAAAGGTGTAAAGCCTGAAGGGTAAGGGTGCATGTGTGCAAGTGCTTTCAGAAGTCACCTGGTGTTAGTGGCTTAGGGAGTAAGGTTGCGTCTCCTGGTGTGTACTATATAGCACAATGTTAATCAACATAAGTCACGTCCCTTGTCAGTTACACAAATAGATGGCGTGTGTTTCCGTAGTGTAGTGGTTATCACGTTCGCCTGACACAAATAGATGGCAATTACGGTCAATAGATGATCTGAAAAACTGTTAGAGAAAAGAATAATGGCTCTTGCTCGGGAACAAGGCGGAATTCTCTTTGCATCTTACATTTGACCCTTGACAGTCTGTGCAATGGATACCGTTTGCCTCTGTGATGAGCTTTCCGCCAGCCCCGAAGAAAGTCTCCACCATCCCTCCACAGATAAGGGCTCCAAGCTCAAGGACCTGCAGTGCGCGGAGGTCCTGCAGTGCGTGGAGGTTCTGCAGTGCGCGGAGGTCCTGCAGTGCATGCTGTCCTCGGCTTGTTTTTTTTTCTTTTCAAAAAATTTTAATGAGTCCAGAAAATATATTCCTTGGAAAATTTCATTAATTATGTCCACTTTGTAACGGATTTAGAAATTTTCCCAGATGGGTACCTGCTTGCTATATTTTTAAAACCATCATATGGCATTAATGTTCTATTTCCTTTTTAAAGAGAAACTATTTCATTGTCTTTGTCATTTTGTGAGGATGGATGGCTTTCTGTGAAATAAAATGTCACTGGATGAAATTCCAGACTTTTAAATGTGAGTGTCTATGTACCCTCTGTTCCTTCATTACACACAAAATTCCTGTAAATTTAGAAAACATCATATGAAATAGCTATAAATAAATTTGTCATTAGACTATGAAGGCATATGGGATTGGTGTTAGTATTTAGAAGTGTGAGATGCTTTTAAAACTGACTTTACATCTGGCTATATTTTAATGCTGTTTAGAATTTATTATTATTTGATCAAAATATATGATGACTTTATGTGAGTTCCAAATCATTACAAGGAATTTTGGACTCTGGAATGGCAGAATGGAGACACATGACAGCAAATACGAGACTGTCCCTGAAAGCAGCCCAGGGCCCTGGGTGATGAGCTCACATCTTTGCGTTACCAGCTTTTTAACTAAGTCTCAGGCCCTTCTCTAGGTGCTGAGAGTACAGGAATGAACAAAGTCTCGCTCTTCTGAAGCCACATCCTAATGGAGAAGACTCATAAACACCAGACAATTACTGTGTGTGTTGAAGACTTACTAATTAAATCATGTGTCCTTTGGCACTCTCTTTTCTCATCCGAAAAATGGAGGATCACTGTACCAACATTACAAGCTCGATTTTGTTGTGTGTCTTTCAGACAATATGACCCTCTCTTTTCTGGGGAAAAACCCAGTGTAACCTCCCTTTATTCATGCTGTTTCAGGTTTTTCCTTCCCATCCTTTGTCCTTAGAGCACAGTGAGATTTTTATGCTCAGGGAAAAAAAATGAGTCTCAGAACTGGTCCCTTCTGGGGCCATCTGGAGATGTCACTTCCTGGATAATGTTGTCTCTTTTAAGGTACATTCCCTACTGTTTTAATTCATTCAGTGTGAAAAATAAACATCAATTTTCTTTCAGAAAAAGGGACAAAAGAGAGTTTTAAAATTCTGACAGGTGACACAATTTCATCTTTCTATTTAATATATTTTTTCCTTGGCCGAATCCATGGCTTCTACTGATGGGTTTGAAAGTGTTGAATGTCACTTGGTTAAAGGAATCTTCCATCCACGTGGCTCTGGAGGTGCTAATTTGTGTAGTAGTAAAAGGATGCCCTGATTTTGTCTGCAATTCAAATTTTGGTGGGCAAGTGACCATATCTTAAAATATCCAGAGAATTTCATCATGGGAAAATCTTACAATATGCACAGAGTACCAAAAATATTGATTATAATTCATCTAGGAGGAGCCACAAGCAAATACAAGTTTTTTCTTATGAAAAAGAAAAAAGCAGATAACTTCTGTCTTGGTGAAACATAGAGTGTCTACTTCTCTTCATGTAGAAAATCACTAGAGGAGAGGAAGTCTGCTACACAAACCAGATGCCATGTTAATGAACAGACCTGCTCAAAATAAATTAAAACATAAATATAGACTCTCATCAGGAAATACTGTCCTGTGACAAGTAAAAGGGAAACAAATATTGATTCTCTTTTTTCATATGATTTTTATAAAAGAACATTTTCAAACATCAACAGTTGATTTATTAGATTTACAAAGGGGAAAATAACATCTACTCTAGTCATAATAAAGCACCTTACTTCTGTAAGCAGGAAAATATAGACACTTTTCAGATTTCTTATTTTAACTGAATCAATTTCTTTATGAAATTAATTCAGGGTAAATTAATTTACCACGCTGATTGCATATGAAAGTTTATGCTAGACTCTAAAAATAACCTATTGCAAATTTATACAACTTTTTTGCTAAGAAGCACTTGAAGGCATTTTTTAGACCAAATTTTGCTTTTTTTGTTATTTAGTGAATACCGTAAACATATGTTAACAAAATTTGCTCCAGAATGGTAAACATAGAAATAATTAAGTATTTTTAGAGAGCTAGAAATATCTAAATACACGTTTTAAAATTTGGAGTAAGTATAAAGAATTTTGGCAGCTATACAATATATTGGATCAACGGATACAGCCAAGAAGGTAATTATCAATGCCCAAGAAATAAACTAAAATATATGCTTCCGTATTATTCTCACTGCCATCGAATGTACCTCTCTTGTCACTTTCTGGGGGATGACAGATGCTCCTGTTAGAAAACTCTTCAGAGATTAAATAAACCAAATCCCTTCCAGTGAATCCCCATATGGGGACCGAGCACTTGACGCCGCATTACAGAGGAGAGGTTTAAACTGGCTCACAGCTTTGGGAGGGTCAGTCCCTGGCAGGCTGTCTCCAGGACAGGAGCAGGGTGCTGGAAGGGTGCGGAAGGGCAGTGCCGCTTGGTTAATGGAGGCAGGGAAGGAGAAGGGAGGTCGTAACGGGAAGGGACCAGGTACCAGGAGTAGTCCCCAGGGTCACGCTTTCACTTTCCACCTAGACACCGAAAAGTATGTTTTACACAAGCTTTACCATCACAAAATCATTTTATTAGGGTGTAAGTAGAGACCTATAACATCTGTTTTTCCAGATAACACAAAACTACGTAGCTAAGAGAAATGCTGATAGGGCCAAGGTCAGACGGTGTTGGCATTGCTTTTCATAATTTTCCCCCAACTCTCCTGACATTTTCTCTAGTGGTAAACTCTGTTCTACCTGTACATGACCAGATTTGATTTTCTCTGTATCATTTACTGTGCTTAGAATTCTTCACCAGTATTCTATTAGGTAAACATCAACCAACTCAAAGGGCAAAGGGAATAATGCCATTGGAAACAGATTGCATATATTACCTGTTTCTGGTCCTCTAAGATTTTGGCAGTCTGTGGATTTGGAATGAACCCAGTCCAGAGGGAAGACGAGATTTCAACAGACTTGAGTCTAAACGGAATGACAGTCACTCAGTGAAGCCAATTGCTCTGTTTTGTGTTTAGAAGAAGTTTTCTCCGTGCCAATTTTACATCACCTTTCAGATAGCCTTCAACTTCTGACAGAGAACAGGACAATTCAGCACACCTCCTCTGTTTAGCTCTTGACTTTCTGCACTACATTAGTCAGCAACATCAGGCCAGGATGAAGTGTGGAGTGCCGGATACTGCAGGTGTTGCTGTAGTTAATGTTGCCAGGCAACTGTGTCAGAGCTGTGGTCCCACATGGGCAAAGCCTTCCCACACCCATTCAGAAACTTCCTCGCAGTGTTCACTTATGAATTGCTTTCTCACACAACTCACTGTCACAGCTTTATGGGCAAGTTTTTTTTTTTTTTTTTTTTTTTTTTTTTAAGAACTTGGATTTTCTCATATCTTAAAAATAAAGTTTAGAGAGAAGCTGTGGTTCCTAAAAGATTGGTTCAATCTTAGCATACAGGAATATTTTATTCAGACCACAACAAGGTAACAAAAAGATTTTGCATCAAGCTTTATGTGAGAATATCTTAATATTGCTACTGTTGAGTTTGGAAAACTTGGCTTTAGTGTTGTCAAATGTAACTGTTTTTAACAGCATTTTTATGGTTAAAAAAGTGTGTGAAAACATTGTATTTGGTCCAGAGTGAAAAATAATCAGAACTAGAGAGCCATATATTTTAAAATAATGTAAGTTTTATAAAAGAGTATTTATGATTCTCTTCTACTTTGAGGAACCTACTTTAAATATTCTCTCTGTGAAAAGAAATTATATACCATATCATATATTATGATAAATATCAACATTAAAAATTCAAACAAAAAATTACGAAATATCAATAGAAAGCTTGGAAGTATGCCTTTACAATTTTGGGGTAGACACTTTTACATTTATTATTCAAATATCAAAATTAAAATGGTGAATTTGATTAAACTACATATGAAAATTTCGTGATTATGGTATCTTCCCTGCCAGATAAGTATGAAACTATATATAAAAATTTCTACATGGAAAGATCATGAACACAGTTAAAAGACAACTAAAAGACTGAGGAAATTGTCATCATGTATCACAGACTTAGAGCTAACCTATTTAATGTATTAAGGCTTCTAAAAATTGAAAAAAATGGAAAAACTCAATAGAAAAGAAGACAACTGTTAGGAACAGATGGTTCACAGAAAAGAAAATGTAGTGCCTCTAAAAATAAGAAGAGATGACACATTATACTAAAAATAAGAGAAGCAGAAATTCAAACTTCGCAGTACTTTGATAGTGCACTCTTTGAAGGATCCTGGGAAATGCTGTCTCATACATTGCTAATAGGAAAGCATACAGATACAATTTCTGGGAATGACAGTTTGCCAGTATCAATGGAAAGCACAAGTGGAATTGTCCTTTGACCCAACTGCTGTTCTTCTGGAAATTTATCCTTCAATTATACCTGAACATTTGAAAAGTACATGTAAAAGGTTATTCATAGGATAATGACAAGAGCAAAATATTTGATGTAACTCAAAGTTTGTTAAATATCTCCATAGAGGAGACACCATATAAATGTATGATGCATGCAAGGGTTATAGATGTAGGAATTTAAAGGAATAGTATACAATTCTGAAAAAAATGAGACACTGTAAACTAATATAAAAACAACTGTAAGATAAATTACTTAGAACAAGCAAGGTAAAATATTATATTGAATATGTTACGTTTCATGTAAAATGTGAGGAGAGTTCTAAAAATAAATACCCATAGATCTTGCAGAAATGGTACACATAAAATGAGACTCATAACATCAGTTTTTTGTTAGGGGAGTTAGAGATTGGTTGGATTGGGTCAAGGATGGGAGGAGAGTTTAACTTTCTCCCTTTCCACATTTCTTTATTCTTTTTTTTTTTTTTTTTTTTTTTTTTTTTTTTTTTTTTTTTTTTTTTGTCTTTTTGAGACAGGATCTCACTATGCAGTTCAGGTTGGCCTTGAACTCACTTATGTGACCCAGGCTGACCTTGAACTCACAGTGATCCTCCTACCTCAGCCTCCCAAGTGCTGGGATTACAGGCATGTGCCACCATGCCTGGCTCTTTATTCATTGTTGAGTTTTTGCATTTATACCTGTTTAAAAGTTTTAAAAGAGCTTCAGAATTTTTTCTTCTCTTTTCACATTGTGACAGTTTTAATCAACTTTGTAGCCTGCATTCAGTGGTATGTTTTTGTGGTTAAGTCATGTTTATCGAAGGTGACAAACTCATACTCTTTTAATTTGATTATTAAAGGGAGTACATATCAGAGTGAAATTATCTCTTCTTTGTTTGACAGAACTCAGTTAAAATTTTCTGGGACTGACATTTTCTTATCAAAATATTTATACTCTACCCTCAACAATTTTAAAACTATTATTTTTAGTCTCTATTTGAGTCACTTTTGCTAACTATTACTTGTAGAAACCTGAACATTTTTACTGCATTCTTAAAAATATTTGCACAAATTCTCCAACATTCTCTATTTTAAATATACACATTATATATATATGTATATATATGTGCTGCATTTATACTTACCATCCTCTACTCATCATATTTGGTAATATTGCTTTTATTAGTCCTGCCAGAAGACTCCTTTCTCCAGTTCAGTTGAAACTCCATTGTATCTTTGCTTCATAGTTCACTAATTACACTTTTACCTTTGTTTGCTTTATCCTTTGTGAGAAATTTTGAAGATTTTTTTACTGCTTCTTAATTTGGATTCTAAATTATCAATTTTCACTACCCTATTTTCTAATATTAACATTTTTAAAGCTCTGAATTTTTCTTGAGGAAATGAGTTCTTTCCTGTTTTGTCTCAAAGTACATTCCACTTTTTGAATCTATTTCTTCACGTATGTGGAATTGATATCTTCATGTAATGAATGGCAGAGATCAAATACTGCCCACCACACTTCATGCCATAAATCTGTATTAGTCAGTGTTTACTAGAGAAACATCAAACACAAGATACACAAACACATACGAATTTACAAGATTGGCTTACAATGGCGGCCCACAGAGCCGGATGTGGAAGAGTGCAGAGGGCGTCTGCACAATGGAGACCGAAGGATCCAGTCACAGGAGCTCACTCACTGTGTCCATATCAGGAGGCCGATGGGTCTATGACAGAAGGCTGAGGAGTCTAGGCCAGAAGACTGAAGGATGTGCACCCGGAGCCAGAGAGTCGGTTGGAAGCCAGGAGGTGATGTCCAGGGTGAAGGAGAAGACGAGACTTCTCCCCAGAAACAGAGCAGCTCTGTCTCTCATTTCCCCTTTTACCATCCGGGTGAGGAGCCACCGCAGGGTGGGACTTCCACACTGTAGGGTGTGGAATTGCTGAGCTAATTTAGCTGAATTTCCCTTACTCAAATTGACCCAATCATCAACCATCACAGTAGCCTTAGATGTTCCGTATTTTGTTCATAGCTCTTGGTTCAAATGCTCCGGGCTAGTTCTAGTTGCTGTCCTACATCTCCAGTAATTATTCCACCAAAACTGCATGTGAAACAGGATTAATGGAAGATCCAGGTCAGTCACTGACATCAGTCTTGGATATCTGTTGTTAGGTTTTCACACTTTTTGTTTTGGTCAGCTTAGCATTTTAAAAATTTTTTGGTATAATATTTCTACTTGTTTTGTAGAGGGAGGCAATGTTAAAATATCTACATATCAATAATAGAGGAAGTCTCAAATTTATTGCCATTACAGGATGCTGAAGTCCAACAGAATAAAAGCATGTGATTGTTAAGCCTAATTTAGCTTTTAAGAATTCCACATTATGGTAACCTTCTACTGGAGTTTTTATTCACCAGTGGTTTTGACATGTGCCTCAAAGCAAAATGTTCCAATATTGTACATTAAAAGAAAGAAAAGAAAAATTGTGAGTGTAGGAAGCTAAGTAGCTGCTGATTTAAGAATAACTGTCCTAGAGATTATAGGTGTACATTAAATATTCTACACTAGTTGGAATTGCTAGTGAATTCTCTTAGAATCACAGTTGCTGAGTTAGTTTTCTCTTGTGAGTAATTAATGAATTTTTCTAGGCAAAAGTGCTCATATATTACCTGCTGCTTGTGCATTCTTCCATAATGTCAGTCAAGATTTTCTGAGAGCCTGAATACACACAAAGTGTCCGACAAGAGTGTCATTTGCTTTGGACTCCTCCTCTTTAAATCATCTCACAGTGAGATGGGGTACTTTTGAGATTAAAAGAGGCTACACAGTGATAACCAAATTACCCACACTGGGTTCTTTCTGATTTTTCTAGTATCAGAACCTCTACCTCATTTTTAAAGAAGCTTCTTAAGAAAAGTGTCTTATCATGTAGCAGAAGATGCTCACTCACCCCAGCCAGTGAGTTTCAGTTTCTTAGCTGCGCAGGTAGTGGTTCTGGTTACACTTCCTGTTACTTTTGTTTCATAGAAACGGCTGGTCATGCTGATGCATAGTGGTCACTATGACGCATACTGTAAGAACCAATCCCCAGCTGACAAGCCATGCTGCCTCTGTACTTCCTGCTTGTTTATCCCACATAAACCCTAGACCAGAGCCTGATTTTATGGAAATGATCCTATCAGTGCCCATTGACATAAAGTAAATCTGCCTCCAAATCCTGGGTGTTGTTTTGGTGTTTCTGCTTGCTGTTGCAATAACTTTTGTGAGGGGTGCTCTAGAATTGTAAGATTCTCTTCTTTACTAGATTCCTGGTTGTCTTTCATAATTTTTACCATTTGTGGGCTGACTAGAAACCTATCAGAAGTTACACAGAACTTAAAGTGACATGCAGATTCCTGTGTAGCCCTCTACCAATTGTCTGGATAAAAGACTCAAAATAGAGATTAATAATGTAGGAGTGCCACAACTGATACTTAAGAACAATCAGAGCAAAAAGTAACGCAATGCATGATACCCTAGAATGGTGGTTGGGACTGTGGCCCCGAGCTCAGACTCTTGGTTTACATCCTTGTATTAGTTTGCTAAGGCTGCCACAAAGACTGTTGCATAAAATCAATAGCTTCTTTTACAGACCAATAATGTGTCCCTATAGAAGAAACCAGGAAAAACAATCCCATTCACAATAGCTTAAAAAATACCTAGGAATAAACCTAACTAAGAAATACTCCATAATGAAAATTACAGAGCATGAAAACAGAAATTTAAAAAAACATTAGAAAATGGAAAGCCCTCCTTTGTTCATGGGTTGGCAGAACTAATATTGTTAAAGTGACCACATTACCCAAAATAATCTACATATCTCATATGATCCTTATTAAAGTGCCAATATTCTTCACAGAACTAGACAAAAAAAATCCTAGAATTCATATGGAAGCACAAAAGAGCCAGAATAGCCACAGCAATCCTGAGCAAAAAGAGCAATGCTAGAGACATCACAGTATACTACAAAGACGTAGTAACAAACAGCATGGTATTAGCACAAAACCAGAAATACAGACCAAAAGAATAGAACAGAAGACATAGAAGCAAATCCTACAGCCATCAGCATTTTTACAGAGGGACTCAAAACATATACTGGAATAAAGAAAGCTTCTTTAAAAAATAGTGGTTGGAAAACTAGATGTGTGTATGGAGAAGACTGAAACTCAATACCTTTCTCTCATTCTGTACTAAAAGAAGATCAAAATGGTTCAAAGACCTAGAAATGAGACCAGAAAGGGTGAAATACCTGAAAGAAAACAGGGGAAACATTTGAAGCCATAGGCACAGGCAGAGACTTCCTAAATAGCATGCCAGTAGCACAGAAAATAATAGGAAGAATCAACAAAGGAGACTACATGACATTAAAGAGGTTCTGCACAGCAAAGGAAACAACTCAATGAAAACACAACCTAATGAATGGGGGAAAACAACGCAAGTTAGTATTCCAGTAGAAGATAAATATCTAGAACCTGCAAGCTCAAAACTTAACATCAAAAACAATAGCACAATCAATAAATGGGGCAAGTGACTGAATAGACAATTTTCAAAATAAGAAGTATAAATGGTCAATAAATACATCAAAAATATCCAACATATTTAACAACTAGAGAAATAGGAAACAAAATGATATCTCTCTCTCCCCAGTCAGAATGGCTGTCATCACCAAGAATATGGAAACAATAGCTGTGGGCAAGGGGGCGGGAGAAAGGAGCCCTTCCTACCATGTTGGTTGGGCAGGAAACTGAACAACTGCTTTGGAAGGCACTATGGAGTCTCCTGCTGTTTGATCCAGCTGTCTGACTTCTGGGAATATTCCCTGAAGAATTAAAGACAGCACACTACAGTGATGTAAGCACACCCATATTTACAGTGACCCAGTTCACAATTGTTGCTATGGTTTGTGTCTGTACATCCCCACAAAGCCTCATGCAGTCATGGGGCAGGCTTCTAGAGTTTATGATTGATCCATGTTCCAATGCTCGGATTATGGGTGTGAGTGCTACAACCACCCTGGGGCAGGTAGCTTGCATCCAATATAAGGGAGGGAAAGAAGCTTGCTCTCTATGGCTACTCCTCCCTTTTTACTCTTGCTGCTTTTGCTGTATTCCACCACCATGAACGGTTGCCCTCTGCCATGTGCCACTTTGCCTTGGAGCCAGCTGAGAATGAACTGAAACCTCCACAAACTGTGAGCTAAATAAACCTTTCCTTCCTTAATTCTGGGTGTCAGGTATTTTGTCTAAGCACTGAGAGAAAGGTAACCAAGACAATAACAACTGTAGAAAGAGCCTAGAAGTCCATTAACACATAAAGATAACACTGGGGTATACTCACAATGGCATACTATTCAGCTATCAAGAAGAATAAAACTATGTCACTTGCAAGAAAAAATATAGAACTAGTGAGTACAATGGTAAACAAAATAAGCCAGTCTCACAATACTAAAAATCATGTTTTGTTTTTAAAAAAATTAATATAAATGTTTATTGAAAAGCAACATACTTCCACATCATGGTAACAAAGCCAAAATACATCAGTTGCAAAAGTATTAAAATATAAAGTGGTGATAAATCTCACCACGAAATTTACAAGACCTGTAAACAGAAAACTAGATAACATTAGGGAGAAATTAAAATTTTCAAGAAGCATTTTAAGGTGAAACACTTGAAGATAACGATTTTCTATGGAAATTTAAAAGACTTGAAATCGTTAAAAGGAAAAATGCTTTCTCTTCGTATAAACAATCTAAAAATATAAACACAGGAAACAGAGATGGGGAAGGAGATGGGCGAGGGGACAGAAGGAAGAAGGGATTAACAAAGATGAAGATAATAGAAATGTGTTGTGACCATACAGCAATAAACCATAGCAAGTCTCACTACCTTGAATGCTCCGATGAAAACTGGGTTCATTTCATGTTGTACGAGACAGGATGACTTGAGAGAAAAGGACCTTCTCACAGTTGTGGAGGCTTATGTCTGGGATTAGGGTGAAGGCAGATCTGGTTCCTTCTGAGCCCTCGGTTGCAGACAACTGCCGGCTGTGTTCTCACGTGGTTTTGTGCTTTCACGGTGTGTTTGTCAGTGTGCTAACTCCCTCTTCTTAGGGGGACGACAACTAACTAAAGTTAACTAACTAATTCAACTAAATTGAGTTAGGGACCCTCTGAGGGACTCCTCTAACTGAGCTCTCTGGTTAAAGGCTCCAGCTCCAAGTACAGTGCAGCTGTGCTGCACAGGAGGCTTGGGCGTTAGCTGATGAATTTCGTGAAGACACAATTCAGCCCATCCCAGATATCTTGGCTCCTTCTGAATGGGGCACACAGGTCAGTATTTTTTCCTGTTTTGTGCATTTTAGGATTATAAAATTTTAAAAGGAAGAACACATCTAAAGCACTTAGGATAATCCTAGTGAGTAGCAAGTCTTATCTGTAAGTGTTAGTCATTATACAATAGAAATTTTTATTTTTATTTTATTTGTGCAAGTAGGTGAAAAAGTATAAAATACAAAGCAATCAAATATTGTGGTGTTTGTATAACAAAGGGCATTGATAACAGGAGGCTGCAAACTTAGTGTCCCATTTGCTCCACATTCCTTCACTCGTATTTACAAGTACAGGAAGCTGTGTTTGCACTTGCAGACAGAAGAAACTGTAGGAGTGTTTCTGGCCAGTGGCTCCTGCCTTCACCATGCGTATGTGTGTATGTGTTCTTACTGAGTGTGAGGGCTGACAGCTGTGTCAATTTGAGTAAGAAACGTTCAGCTCAATTGGATCAGCACAGTTCTGAGTGTGGCTGGGGGGATTTACTGAAGATTTCCTGGGATTTACTGGGTGTGAGTGACAGCACTCAATAGGCTTGGTGCCTGAACAGAATAAAAGGGAAACAAAGAAGGAAGGCTGCTTCTGTTCCTTCAGAGGAGGCCAGTCTTCACCTTCACGTTGGACGTCATCTCCTCGCCTCCAGTGCAGACTCTTCAGCCTCCAGTGCAGACCTTTGCCCTCTTGTTTCAGACTCACATGGAACACTGCAGTGAGTTCTAGGTCTTTGGCTGGATCCTTTGGTATCCAGTGTGCAGACAGTTACACCACTCTTCCATACCTGACGCTATGGGCAGCCACTGGGAGCCAATCTTGTCAGTCCTTACTGTCTTGGTTACTTTTCTCTCTTTGCTGAGACAAAATACCTGATACCCAAGGCTAAAGGAGGAAAGGTTTATTTAGCTCACAGTTTGTGGAGGTTTCAGTCCATACTCAGCTGGCTCCAAGGCAGAGTGGCACATGGTGAGGGCAACAGTCCATGGCAGTGGAAGACAGCAAAAGCAGCAAGAGCAAAAAGGGAGGAGCAGCAAGAGCAAGTCTCTTTCCCTCCCTTATATTGTATGCAGGCTCCATGCCCCAGGGCAGGTGTAGCACTCACATCTATAACCCCAGCATTGGACCACGGATCAATCATAAACTCTAGAAGCCTGCTCCATGACTGCATGAGGTTTTGGGGGGTTTCTACACACAAACCATAACACTTACATATTTGTATATCTTGAATTAAATCTTTCTGTAGTGAGCACTGACCAATATGCTAAGTATCTCCTGCCCAAGGGACTGGAGAGTGTACCCCACAAAGCACAAATGGAGAATGGGAGAGTTACAACTGGGTCGCGAAGTTCAGCTGGAAGCCAGGGCGGCCAGGCTCCAGAATGAGCAACATAGAAAATTATGAGAAAGAACTCTGAAAAGGATGAATATTGAGAATCCATTATGGATAATTATGTTCACTGCCTGATTAGCAGTACAATGAAATGTGATTATTAATGAGTGTTACTAAAACACTGTGCTATATGGTGTTACTCATTATTTAATATAGAGATGATTCTTTTCAAATGCTTTTAACAAACATAAAGGGAGAAGATATAATATGCCAAGTAATATTTTAATTACAGGGGGAATGTTTAGGCCTTAATACTTCACATTAAGGAAAGTAATAATTTCCTGAATGAGTTTAGAGTAATGAATGAGAGAAACAAGATTTTAAAGCTTAGTTATGTAACACCTATTTTTTTCTAATGTAGTTTTCTGCTACTTAAATGTATGCCAAGATTGCCATAAATTCATCAGGGCATCCTGCCCTCTAAAGAATTCAAATCAATACAGATTTTGCAATATATGTTATAAGTCACATTATATATAACATGTTTTGAATAATCCATAGCATTGATTAATTATTTCACTATTATTAGAATTTATCATTTTATGTAATAAAGACCTATGGCATGTTTATTTAACACAATGTGGCTTTTATCATTGACATGTTTTCAAAGTACACCTATAAAAATAGGATCTAAAACACATGGATATATCTCATACAACCTATGTTCACAGATTTTTAGTGCAAAATATGTAATTGATACTGTGAAACTTCTGGTGTCTATATAGCATTCCTATATCATAAGCAAAATTAAGTGAAAAGTATGCATTTGAAAATAGACAGTCTTCAAAAGCATATTCATATGAGAAGGTCATATTAAATTCAAGCTACTTGACAATGATCACCAGGAAATTGCTTCTAATATTTCATGATAATTGAGAACAAATGTAGCATTTGTTACACATCATAGAGGGTTTTGGGGATTTACTTTATAAGCAAATCTTCATAAAAGGAGAAAATTGTGCAAAAATTACCCTCAGTAGAAAATCCCTTATACTGGCTCTGCGTGATCCTGCCCTGTCACTCATTCTATGAACTGACAGTGTGACACTGGATAGACTCCCGGGCATGCTGACGAAGCAGGCCTTTCCTTGGTTTGACTCTATTAACCAATGGCTTCTGACGCACTTCCTAAGAGTAAACAGCAATGGGGAAGAGCAACATTCTCCTAACCCTGCCATGCCGGAGAAAATCGGATAGTAAGGCTGCATCTCAGGAACAACAGGCTGCGCTCAAAGACAAAAAGGAAAAAGAAAAGAAATCAAAAGGGAAGGCCAAGTCCCAAAATAAATCTGCTGATTTGAAGAATGAAGGCAAAGGTGGAGAAGGAGACTAAGAATTGGGAGGGAGATAGGAGGAAGAGGGGAAGGAGGAGGAGAAATAAAAAAATAAAACTGATTCAAGAAGCATAAAGACAGACATAAAGACATGTGCAAAATAAATTTTGGTTGATCAAAAAAAAAAAAATCATCTCCAGTATAGAGCCCTCTAGAAAGAGAATGGAGAGATGATATTGGCTGAATTATCTTATTCTGTGGCCAGCTAGGTAAGTGACATCAGGGCTTAGATCACTTGTGACCGCCTCAGGGAGTTCTTTATGGGATACAAAACACTGATGTACACTAAAAATTACGGGCAGTTTTCCTTGATAGTAAAATGTCTCACATGGGCATTTTTGCAAGTTGTGTGGTAGCAGAAACTTGACCATTGTCACAGTCGGGAAATCCTGAAGACATGCAATTCATGAGGAAGTTCTTTTTATAGGAAATTAATCTGAGTTTTAACACTTTAATAAGCCCATTGTGATTTCTGACTGGAAAAAAAAATCATAAAATGCTAAATCGAAGGTGGAGACTATGGAACAGATAATTTTTATTAATGTTTTAAAGACTAAATCCTGCTGAACCACATTAAAGTGACTCAGTGAGTCTATTTGATATATAACATTTATAAGCTGAGCAGCAGGATGTCTGCTGATAACAAGACAAGAACAATGTATGCAGTATTTTTAAAAATTTTAACTGTATAGTAAGTAACCAAGAAAATAAGAGCAATCACAATAGAGGTTAACCCCCTGAAAGCTTGAATTACGCTGAGCTGTGTGTTTGAAGTGGGAAAGTGAGCGAAGGAGGTTGTTATCCCAGTCTGTTCAGGGTTTGAGAGCCTGGTGAAGCTGGGGTGACAGCGCAGTGGCGGTGTGCTTGCCCGGCATGCCTGAGGCCCTGGGTTTGATCCCTAGCACGACTAAATAGATGCAACAAAAATAAAACGCTTGAAGTGATTTGGGCTGAGGAAAGGGATGACAGTCAGTGTAAGGCCCTGCAGCAGGGCGGCCGCAGTGCTGGGTTGCAGTGAGGCTCGGAGAGCGGAGCAGGAAAAACTCTTCTCCTGCAGCACTTTCCTCAGAGTGCTCGGCAAGACCGAAACAGAGCCATTCCGCGGGGACAGGCCTGACCCACCTGTCCAGAGTCTCCACACACAGAGGCTTCACATAATACACTGTTTTAAAACCCACAAGAATCTAATTTACTATTTTCAAGAATCATCAGATGTGACAAATAAGGCAGAAATGATATTATCTCCCTTGCAGTTAAAGATAGTAGCAGTGTCAAACAAAGATTATAAAACAGGTAAGCATGTCTATCAGTCTACTTACTCAACATTCTTAGTAAATTGTAAATTCTAGCACTTTTTGCATTCAATGCATTAAGGACTTCAACATGAAAATAAAATGTAAAAAGTTTAGAAGAAACTATTCAGTAGAATACCTGATGCCATGCTAAAGATTTCTTAGCCTCTTCCCTGAATAACTACAGAGGAAAAAAAGTGTGATTATATTAAAATTCTCGATACACCAAAAGATGGTATAAACAAACTTATAATAGGCTAGAGACTAATTAAACATATACACAATGAATGTACAAAATACCTCACTTAGAGTATATAAATAACTCCTAAACTAATAAGAAAAGATAAATAAAGCTGGAGAAAGTGAGAAAAAGTTCTTGGAGGAAAAGAAGAAACTTGAATTGCTGAATAACTGCATGCAGTGGGAAATATGAGGGTCTTGTAGTCTTAGGGATGTGCCCTTGAGAACGGCTTGAGCAATACACACTAAGGTTAGGCAGGAGAATCTTCCACACAGATGCTTGCCAACAGCCAGCACATCGAAAACAACCCTAATATACACAAAAAAGTGAATTGTTCCATTGCGACAGATCCTAAGATGTTGTACAACAAATAAAAGGCAATGCCTGGCAATACAAGTATAAAAGGATAGTGTGTATACTATGATGTCACTTAAGTGAAACTTAGTAAGACAATAATCTATCCTATAGAGCATAAGTATAAAAACATGCCAACCTCAAAATTGAATATATGGGGAATGCAAATTAAGACATCCACTAAGGAAATCAGAAAGGATGTTCTGAGTAACACAGAAAATAAAATTAACCATTGGATGCAGCTCTACCATGCCTTAATAGATTCCCAAAGGAGTGAAAGAGAACATGTTATGGAGACACCCGTTTATCCACATTTACTGCAGCACAGTTTACAACAGCTAAACCATGGAAAAGCACAGGTTACCTTCAACTGATGAAAAGATGAAGAAAATGTGGTATGTACACACCATGGAGTATTACTCAGCCATAAAGAAGAATGAAATAATTTCACCTGAAGGAAAATGCATTCCCCTTCCCAGTTGAGCTTTCTCTTCCCGTTTCACAGTATCTAGTACACATTCTGGTCCTTACTTACACTTCTGGTTGCCCACACCAGAGAAACAGTGTGATAGTTACACATGTGTGTTTGATTTATTTCACCCGAGAGTATGGTCTCAAGGTCCATACATTTAGCTTTAAATGTCTCAATTTTATTCTGCTTTATGGCTGAGTAATACTCCATTATATTAAAGAAACATATCTTCTGTATCCATTCATCAGCTAATGGGCATTTGGGTTATTTCCAAGATTTTGCTATTACAAACTGTACTGCTATAAACATGGGTGTGCATACATTGCTATGGTACAATATTTTTAATTCTTTTGGGAAGTTATCAAGAAGAGAAATAGTTAGGTCAGATGAAACCTCTAGTTCCAGTCTTTTGAGGAATCTCTGCATTGATTTCCACAGTGCTTGTACCAGTCTACACTCTCACTAATAGGAGAGAGGGGTTCCTTTTTCCCCACAACCCCATCAGCATTTGTTATTGGTTGGTTCTTGATGACAGCCATTCTTCCTGGAGTGAGATGGAATCTCAGCATTGTTTTAATTTGCATCTCTTGAATGGCCAGTGCTGTTGAATATCTCTTCATATTATTTATTTGTTATTTCTGCTTTTTTACCTGAGGGGGTCTACCATTTCAGGTGCCCATTTCTGGATTGGGTCTTTAAATTGGGGTGAGGAGGGTAATCCTACTTTTTTGAGTTTTTTATATATTCTAGATATTAGTCCTCTGACTGAGAGACAGTTGGCAATTTTTTTCCCACTCTGGGGGTTTTCTCTTCACTCTCTTGGTGATTTCTTTCACTGTGCAAAAGCTTTTTAATAAGATGAGATCCCAGTTGTTGGTTATTTGTAATATTTCCCTTGAGGTCTGGGTTTTGATCATGAAGTTGTTGCCTAAACCTGTATTTTCAAAAGTTTTACCTATTTTACCTTCCAGCAAATTTAGTGTTTCTATGTTAACATTTAGATTTTCGATCTACTTTGATTTTAGTTTAGTGCACCATGAGAGACATGAGTCCAGTTTTTGTCTTCAGCTTGTAGAAAACCAGTTTTGCCAGCACCATTTGTTAAAAAGGCGATTTTTCTTCCAGTGAACGTGTTTGGCCCCTCTGTCAAAATAAGGTGGTTGAGTGTGTGCTTGTGTCTGCTTATTCTAATATGTTCCATTGATCCTCAGGTCTGGTTTTTGTTTGTTTGCTTTGGTTTGGTTTTTTTTTTTTTTGCCAGTACTATGCTGTTTTTATCACAGTGGCTTTGTAGTATGATTTAAGGTCAGGGATTGTGATGCCTCCTGACTTGCCTTTGTGGCTCAGAATTGTTTTTGCTATTTTAGGTTTCTTCTGGTTCCAAATAAATTTCAAGATTTTTTTCTCTAATTCTATGAGCTATGATATGGGTGTTTTGGTTGGGATTGCATTAAATTTGCATAACAATTTTGGGAGTATGGCCATTTTCAATATGTTGGTTCTTCCTACCCAAGAACAAGGGATATCTTTCCATTTTCTGATATCTTCTTCAATCCCCCCATTTTTTTAGAGTTGTCAGTGTAAAGATCTTTTACTACCTTGTTAGGATGATTCCTGAGTATTTCATCTCTTTAGATGCTATTGTGAAAGGTGTGGTTTCCCTAATTTCTCTCTCAGTGAGTTTGTTGTTCATATACGGGAATGCTACCGATATTTGAGTGCTGACTTTGTGTCCAGCTATGCAACTGAATGTGTTTATTAAATCTAGAAGTCTTTTGGTGGGGTTTTGTGGGTCTTCTATGTAGAGTATCATGTCATCTGCAAATATTGATAATTTAACTTCTTCCTTTCTTATCTTTATTCCTTTTATTTCTTTCTCTTGTCTAATTGCTCTAACTAATGTTTCCAAAACTATATTGAATAAGAGTAGTGACAGTGGGCATTCTTATCTTGTTCTTAATTTTAGAGCAAAAGCTTTCAGTTTTTGACCATTTAGTGTGATGTTGCTTATTGGTTTGTCACAGATGGCTTTCATCAGACTGAGATAAAAAAATCATCTATTGTACTTTTCTGTAAGGATCAAAAAGAAAAAAAAAGACAATGCAATTAAGTAATAATGCAATTAATGCAAAGACTCATGCAATTAGGAATGAAAAGGGTGAAATCAGAGCAGAGCCTGCAGAAATCCAGAAGATCACCAGTACCTACTGCAAGTACCTTTATTCTAATGAAATGGAAGATATAGAAGAAATGGGCAGATTCCTAGATACATATGAATTACCAAAGCTGAATCAAGAAAATACTGAAGTTCTAAATAACCCAGTATCAGTCAATGCAATTGAAGGTACAATTAAACATTTACCAAGAAAAGAAAGCTGAGGTCTGGAGGATTCACTGCTGAATTCTATAAGAAATTTAGAGAAGATCTAATGCCATTACTGCTCAAACTCTTTAATGAAATTGAAAAAGAAGCAATACTCCCAAATTCATTACTGGAAGCAAGCATTGACCTGATACCCAAACCAGAGGAGGACCCAATGAAGAAAGAGAATTACAGGCCAATCTCCCTAATAAACATAGATGTGAGAATCGCCAATAAGATACCAGCAAACAGAATGCAGCAAATCATCAGGAAGATTGCACACCATGACCAAGTAGGGTTTATCCCAGGGATGGTTCAACATGCTAAAATCAATAAATTTAATACACCATATTAACAGAGCCAAGGACAAAAACCATATGATCCTTTCAAAAGATGCAGAAAAAAGCATTCTATAAAGTCTGAGTGTAATTTCTTTCGATTGATAGGCTGAGTCTTTGTCTTGGCCCATTTGGTGTGTAACATGAAATAGAGTAGCCAGGCTGTCCTGTACACAACAGGAATTCCTTTCACACAGTTCTGGAGGCTGCTGGCCAGTGCACGGTGCAGACACGTGCTGCAGACTGGCGTGGCTCTTGATGTTCCCATGGAAAAATGGTGAGATGATGGAGAAATAAAGATAAGAGGTGGACTCTGAGGTCAAGTGGAGCCCTCTCTCCATATGGGAGGAAAGGACCTGCCCAGTGATGGGAGAGCACTTATTTATAGATGCAGGAGGCTGACATCAGTTTCCACATCTCTTCCCAGAAACCTATTTGCAAGCTGGAAGAACTTGTTTACATGGCTCAAGGAGCTCTGTTTTCTAGTGGAGGATTTGACTTAGCCCCGTACGGGTGATTCATTTCCAGCTTCAGCCACTCCCTACAGACACAGGCTCAGGGTCTGCCTGTTAAGGGACAGCGGTCTTCTTACACAGATGTCACAAGGCATTTGGGTGGGAGTCTCCTGGGGGCCTGTTCTGTAAGAAAGCTCCTCCCATGCCTAAGGGCTCTGGCCAGACCCCATCACCTTCCCAAGACCTCACCTCCTTCCCCACCACTGGGGGAAGATTGCCGCATAACCACTTTGGGAGGCATCGATCTTCCTCAGTAACAGTCTTTGCTGGCCACCACACACTGCCTCAGAAAATACAGATGCTTCTCTTGATCTCTTATGACAGTCAACACAAAGCTCTACGGTCACCATTGTTTGTGCATTGTCAGCAGTTAGAAGGATGCAAAGCTGCAGCCTGGCTCTGCTCTGCCAGCATTGTTTCAGATCACCTTGGACCCGAGTCACACGTGCTGCAGATGGGGAGTCTCCTGTACACCATTACAGCCGGGAGGCAAAGGCTGGCCCCAGTGGTAGTGGCTCCAAGCAGATCCAAGCTCCCAGGACTCATGGGGGAGATGTGGGAGGTCTCGGGAGGGACCTGGCTCCTGTCCCACAGCAGTGGGCTGAAGCTCAGCTGTAAGCAGAAGAGAAAGGCTGCGGTGGCAGGGGAAAATACCACAGAGCAGTGGGTGGCAGATCAGGAGAGCTGCGGCAGTGACTCATCACTGACTGGATGAGCACACTTTCCGAAATGAAAGTCAGAGAGACAGCACGCTGTTCTCCCCAAGAGAAAGGGTGACAAAGAGAGGCCACTTGTGCCTACACACACTAGAAATGGCTTGGTGCTAGGGGCCCAATTTCCTTTCAGCCCAATGCAGACAGGGGAGTTCAGGGTGTTTACATATTATGGAGGAGTGGGGATTTTAGCCTTAGCTTTTTGGAATGTCTACAGTGGCACAGCTGCTGGGCTATGTTCTGACAGACATGCAGAAAATCCACATGGCTCACGGACATGGTTACTAATTATATCCCAATCCTGGGGGGTGTTGGATACCACACTCTCAGAAAATGAGGCTCATATGTTCACTGGGGGTCTACAAGCTGGGGTCTACACACAGGGGGAAATTAGGCACGTGGCCACCCAGTAGATGCAGAGAAACCACCATATGTGTTATTAATGCAGCATGTTTGCTGCACAGTTCTTTTTTGTTTTCGTTTTTATTTTGGGGACTGGGAATCAAACTTAGGACCTTGCACTTGCCAAGCAGGCACTTATGCCACTGAGCTATATCCCCGGCCCACAGTTCTCTTTTTAATGCATTAATCCAACCCAATTCCATTGGTGCCACCCCTAACCATCCTTGACATTTCAAGACCTGCTTCAGAACTGGAAGGAGAGAAAGAACCTGTGTGCCTAGACTAACACCCCTGCAAAGTCTACTTGGAGGGAAAAACAGGTAAAGTATATTTAAAAAGAGGTCACTGACACTTGCAAATAGTAGCCTGCAAAGTATGGCCCAGAAAAAGAAAGTGTAAATACACTGAAAGATTTCACACAGGTGTAGTGGAAGCAAACATCATGGATAGTTTGTGGGAGCTTTAACTTTTAGGATATTTGGCATGAAATCGTATTGATTACGTCCAAGCTACTTTCCTTTTCATACCTGAGAATGTCAGGCAGATGCAAGTAAGTCACGAATGAGTCCATCAAATGAACACACATGGCAATGGTGAAATATCTGCGGCTGCTCAATCGGCAGGCGCCTGTGGGAGGGAGGCTTAGAAGAGGCCAGGGTGGAAATACTGCCACGCCGGGCCCGTGCAGACTACTGTACTGTCCAGAAGAAAGGAAAGGAGGAAGACCACCCTTTTTTATATTTTGGAGTTTATTAACCTGTCCAGATATTAAAGTAAGGCATTTAGACAATGTGAGAAAAATCTTGTTCTCCCTGTTCCCTCAATCCCATCACCATAGAAGAAAACTATCTAGGAAACTGGACCCAAAGTCAGGATGTTATAGTTAAGTAAATAATTGCTGTTCCATCACAGTTTTAAATTTTGATCTGTGTTGATCCAGGGTTGCAGTACATAGTGATCACATTCACCATGGGGAGGTGGTGTGTGAAGATAGCACATGTTTGTTCTTTTTACGTCCATTTCTCCTGAGACTCTGTCTTACTCCAGAAATAATGGACATCATCAAAAATCAAATAAGCCAGTGTGGTGGAGCATGCCTATAACCCCAGGAGGAGGCTGAGGCAGGAGGTTCACAGCAAGTTTGAAGTTAGCCTGGGCTACATGGTTACTTCAAGGCCAGTCTGAACTACATGGCCAGACCCTGTCTCAAAAAACAAAACAAAACAAAACAAACAAACAAACAACAAAAAATCAGACAAGAAAAGCTAGTGAGGCTTTCTGGGAAAGAGGAAACCTTCTACACTGTTGGTGGGCATGTAAACTAGTACAGCCTCTTTGGAATTCAGTATGGAGATCCTTCAAAAAAAAAAAAAAAAAGAAATAGAAATTCAGTTTGACCTCGCTATTCTCCTTTTAAATATCTTCCTGAAACAAAGTCATCACAGTGCAGTGAACATGCATACCCATGTTGGCAGCGGCAAATTCATAAAAGCAAATTCTGGGAGCGGTTGTAAGTCCATCAACAGAGGAATGGATAAAAAATTATAGTATTCACGTGCAGTGGAGTACTCCTCACCATAAAGGATAAATCTGAGTCGCCTGTAGGAAAATGAGTGCACTTCAGACCTCAGTGTAAGAGAAATAAGTCAGACACACAAGCTGATATATCGCATAGCTTCTCTTACACGAGAAACCCAGAGTATAAATAAAGAGAAAGTGCAAGGTCGATCCTAGGAAACAGGGAGACGGGTCTTGCAAATGGGAAGGGGACCAAGAGGCGGAGGGAGGGAGAGGACAGGGAAGAAGGGCATGAAAAGGAATGAAGCTGTGATGTGCACATGCGCCAACTCCCCAGGAGGCGTGCAATCATTATGCACTGCTAACATGGACTCAAAAATAAAAATTAAAAGTGTTAGGACCCCAGAGCGAAGTTCCCATTGCTTTCCACAGCATCTTGAGGTACAATCGTCTCATCACCCATGATTTTGTTTTCCACTGCTTCTGTTACCTCTTGCCAGCCCTGAACATGTGAAACAGAAATAGCAGAAATAAACAATTCATGCATCTTGAACTTGCACACCATTCTGGGCCACTGGACTTCACAGTGCCCCAGGGTGTCCCATGCGCACCCATGTGGCCAGGCATCACATCCTGGGGAGGGGCACAAGTGCTTCTCTCCCTGACCTTAGGAGTGAGTATGCGGCTGGCGATTTGGAGACACCCGACAGAACCTGCACAGGCTTCCTTTGAGTGTAAAGGTGGAACTTCTCAATTTAAAACAAAAATCCGATTCTGAGGTGGCTAAGATCTACAGCAAGAATGAGTCTTCTATCTGCATCTGGGAAGAAGAAAAGGACATTTGTGCTAGTGTTTCTGTCACACTGCAAATTGCAAAAGTCACAGCACAGCGCCCGAGAAGCACTTAACTAAGATGGAAAAGACATTGAATTCATGTGCGCGCACTCAGGAGAAACACAGCAGATAGGGTGCAGGGCCATCTGCAGTTTCAGGTGCTGTTGGAGTCTTGCGACCATGCAACAGATGAGGGGCTGCCCCTAGAGAAAATAGCCCTCTGTGTCACCGCGGGACATGCTGCTACTTTGAAGACCTCTCCAAACTTCGATAAACAATGTTAAAGATTGATCCAGGGAATTACAGCACAAATTTCATTTATGGTGTCCAACTAGATATTTACTGGGAACGTCATGGAGAAAAATACTGGTATATGTTTTCAATATTAAATATTTGTGTATATACATAAATTTACTTGAGATAGGGTCTTCTTAGTTGCCTTGGATGGCTTTGAACTTTTGGGCTCAAGTGATCCTCCTGACTCAGCCCCCTAAGTAGGTGGGAATGTAGGCATGGACCTCCATGACTGACTCTTCTATACTGAATTTTAGATTTTATGATCCTTAATCTTCAAAGGAAAATTTTATTGATAAAATATTTAATATTTATCTATTTGTGTTCCTTTTCTCAATTTAAGGAATTTCTTATATCTCTAGATTCTAGGATGTTACAATTTTTGGCTGAAAACTTCTTTCACTTCATGTATAAGTCTAACAAATTTTTGCATGTGGCTGTAAAATAAAATTGATTATTTTCTTATAACTTTCAATTGCTTAAAGTAATTTATTGATATGGTTTTTATGATATTAATGGTATGGTCCAAGAGAAATGAAAGAATGGAAGGCATTACCTTAAATGAAAAAATAGCTTTAGAATAATCAAATCACTATTTTTAGTTTTTACATATAAAGTAATGCTATCCAAACTTTGGGGAAATCTCCATACTGACGGTGCACAGCCCCGCTGAGCTGGCTAACTGGTGTGTTACTTTTCTCTTGCTTTTCTAAAATAGCTTCTTTGAAATAGGTTACTATAGAGCTAGACTCTGGCTTTCTTTGTGATCCTTACAAATTGTTGTCTGGTTGCTTGCTCTAAATAAATGAAATCAAAGTGCATGGAGAGGCCAAGTCACCGTTTCCTTGTGACAAGGTCTCATTTCATTTTGACTCAGCAAACATGTATTGGGCATCTCTGATATATGCTGGGCCTTACCCGCTTGCTAAGATAGGGATACAAAGAAGTAACTTGTACCTTAGGGCCTTGCAACTCGGTGAGGGAGACAGAGGCACAAACACGAGTGAAGGGAACTCGGCTTGAGCAGTGGTAGAATTAGGAAGGATAATGAGGGCACGGCTGAAAGAACGATTCTTTTCTGATTGAGGCGGAGCCGGAAGTGGGACAGCAGCAGACAACCGTGGGGAGAGAACATAGCATGCGTAGGAGTGCGTGCAGGCTGAGAAAGATCATTTTCTGCTTACCCGTGGAGTCGGACTTTCTAAGCCTTGGGAAGAGCATGGGAAACATGGCAGAGGGTCTGCCTGGGGATGAGATGTACTGCGGAGTAGGGACCCCAGGACTGGCCGTCCCGAGGCTTCCTGGGGCGCTGTGGAGGCAGGGCTGGGAGACCCCTGGGTTGTGGTGGGTGAGAGGAGCCGGTGGCGCGGGGCATCGGGAATGAACTAGGCGCTGCCTGACTACACTGGGGATTGTGGGGAGTGAGGCAAGTGTCCCGGGTTGTACCCAGATGTCCTCAAAGCCTTGTGCACTCACAGGTGGGGCTTTTGGGGGGTGACTGGGTCCTGGGTGTGCGACACTGGATTTGGCCACCGATGGGTTTATAGCTGCTGTGGTGCTGGGAGGTGAGCCTGCCTGGAAGAGATGGTCACTGCAGGTGTGGCCTGGAAGAGTGTGTCCCTCCTTTCCTCCTCCCTTGATCTCTCTCTGCGTCCCTCTGCCCTGGTGAGAACCCTTTCTCCTCTGCGGTGCCCTCTGCCTTGTCCCCTGCCTTGGAGCCAGCTGACTGCAGGCGGAAACCTCCACAAACCATGAACCATAAAAAATCTTCCTTTAAATTGTGGGTACCAGGTACTGTGTCTCAGCAATGGGAAAGTAACCAAGGCAGCAGAAAGTAACCCAGCTCTGAGTCCAGGGTGTCCTCCCTTCCACTTTATTCCTATGTGAGCATGATTTTCACACTGCTGTATCTGAGTCTAGGAGTACCGTCAAGACAGAAGACAGGATGCGGAGAACAGAAAGTCAGGAGAGCCGTTTACACCACCGGGAATGGAAACGAACACAGTGAGGTCTTTTGTCTGTCCACTGCCTTGTGGGCTGCTGTTGAGGCACAGGAGTCAAAGCTGTCACTTTCCTCAGCCTTATACACGAGCGTGTCAGAATGCTTTCCCTGCACGCAGGCGATGGTTGGTGTGGTGGGTGTGGCCCCTGCCTGTGAGGACCGCAGCCAGGCCCTGCAGCCCAAGGCGCGGAGACCCAGCCGTGCACTGCGCTTTTCCCGTTTCCTGCACAGACTTTCTGGTTTTCTGGACAATTTGTATTTATTCTTTCAATGCAGAAATAATGCTTCAGGAAGATTTTGCTAACATTTTTATTTGGTTTTGTTCTTCACTTGTGTCTAAAGATCAACCTGTTTCTTGAGTATATTACTTTACCCATTTTATCAATGTCTCTTAACTTTCCTACTAGAAATTGCAAGCTTTTTGGTAGGAAGGAGTTTCGTTCTCCTGCTTCTGTTTTCTTTTGCTCTGCTCCTCTTCCTCTTTCTCCTCCTCCTTCCCCCACTCTTCTTCCTCCTCCTCCTCCTCTTCTCAAGCTGTTTATTTGGGGTAGGCACGGGTCAATGCTGCCAGCAGTGCTGGACGCCTCAGGGTGGCAACGCAGCTGGAGAGTTGGAAGTTCCACCAGGGAGCTGCCTAGGGCTTGGGTCTTGGCTAGGGCCTCCTCTTCTGAGTCTATGGATCAGCATCCAGCTCAGAGCTTCCTGAAATTTTCCGAGAATGTAGAGACGCTGCTTGCACAGTGGGCTGCAGGGACCCTCAGGACTGTCAGCAGTGAGGTCTGCGCAGCAGCGCTAGAAAAGACCAAGGTGAGAGCAACTTGCTGAACTCCTCCACTTCTCAGGTCTGCGGTGGGAGGCTCGTCTCCTTGGAGGTTGACTAACCGTCACCTGCTCCTTTTCCAGTTTCAGAAGCACCTGGAAGTGACAGCATCGGTGGTCACAGCAAGCAGGCTACTGAGCGTGCCCAGCCAGGCCCCAGCAGGTAGGGCGGCACACAGAGCACCCCACAGGCCCACGCCGAGGGAGCAGGAACCCCTCTACCTCTGTGCTTTGAGGCTGTGCCCTCAGAACATCCACAGATGACTCCTAAGTAGGATGAAGCAGCTTGGAAAAGAAGAAATTATGAACTCAGTGAACGTAATTCTTAGACAAAGAGAAGCAAGGTAAGGGCCTCGTTCGTGGAAAGTGGAATCAGCCTGTGTTGAGTAGGGTGATGACCGGTGCGTTGTGGTGGACTCTGCACTTGGATCCCCCCCGAGATTTGTACATAGTTCACAAAAGGGACCCAGAGTCACAAAGTGGTTTCACAAGCCTTCTTTGGATAGCAGATGCTCTATGGGAGAGGAGAGGAGGTGCGAGGGCAGAACCTAGTGGAGGAAACTTCCCCAGGAGGGGATGGGTTTGTCTTTTGTGGTTTTAGAATTCGAGCCTGACTCAGGGGGTGTGCCTGAGACTTCCTCCAATCAACTGTGAGCTTCCACTCATTGCTGGAGGGGAATTTTTGATGCTGTGTGGTCCTAGAAAACCATGCATATTGGCCAAAGACCATCATGGGGATCAAATCCTTCATGTGCACGCACGTAAATGAGGCTACCAGGTCAGCATGGGGCGTGGGCCCCCAGGTGTGGCTGTCCCAGACAGTTGTGAGACAGGGTAGGTAGAGGAGCTGAAAGAGGAAACCATGCAATTTTCTCAGGAAATCTGGGGACTGCCAGCTCTGGAACTCAAACCATTTATCGTCTTATTGCAGAATTTGCTTTCAGGAAGCAGCCGTCAGTCTCCCAGGTGGGTAGATGTTAAAAAGGGCAGTTTCCTTTCTGCATCACAGCAGCTCCCTGCCCCGCTCAGCCTTGAAGAGTGGTGCCCGTGAACAGAGGTGTGAAGGACACTAACTTAGCTGTCCAAACACGCATGTGCTTTGAGAACAGGGTTCAGTCGTAGGGAGAAGTCGTTGCCAGTCACTGGCTCACAGTTTGTCCACAGGAAGGGAGGGTCTTTCAAGTTAGGTGTATCTGGTGTCCTTAGGGACATAACATGAATGTCCCTGTGTATCCTCTTCACCCTTTAAAATCTCACTCAGCAGTAGTCTCTCCACACAGAAAACAGTGACATTTCAATGGAGAACAATCTTTCCAGATGGACCACCCTGGAGACAGGAATAGGGGCTCCATCATTCTTCTGGAAATGGAAACTGACTGGCTTGGATTTCAGGTGAAAACTGAAGAATGTGGATTTTAGCTCTCATGTTTCTCTCTTTATCACCCCTGTGTTTGTCCACCCTGTTACCCCGTGCTGCCTCCTCAAATCCATTCACTTCCTATGTCCATTTCCTTAGTCCTAGTGTTATAGGTTCCTACATCTATCCCAGTCTCGCAAGCACAAGATCAAGTGTGCTCACCCTAAAATTAAAACCCTTTCAGGGAGGCTTCCTACTATTCGGACAGAATACACAGCCTGCAGGTCTGGGGGACCCTGCACATTCTGGGCTCTAGAAACTCTTGTCTTCTCTCCTCCTAGTATAGCTGCCTTCTCACATTGCCCTGCTGGGATCTTTCCCGGCGTGGCCTGCTTCCTCCCGCCCTGTTCCGCATGTTCAGAAAGTACCTGTGTGCTTTCTAGTGTGTATCAAAGTACTACAGCATTCCCAGGTCAGAATTCTGGCTGCAGTTAGGGAGCTGCTCTCAAGGTTACAGTTAAGGTGAAAGCCTGGGATACCATCTCCCCCAAGGCTGGTGCCCTTCCAGCCACGCAGTCCTCTCCAAACTGTGATTTACCTCAAGGCCAGTGGGAGAGCAGCTCTGTTGTTTCTTGCTGCTCTGGGCCATCCTTAAAGGACACCCCCACCCCAGTCCTCTCTTGAGTAAATTAAAGCCAACCAATTAGGATTTCTAATGACATGTAACAAATACTTTATCTTTGCCATATAACTTGCCTTTATTGGAGAAGCAAATCCCATTCGCTGATCCCACCCAAACTCAAGGTTTGTCATGGGTATAGCCTTTGGGGGGCATTTTAGGATTTTTCTAAACTAATGTTGATTTGTAATTTTATTTGAACAGATCTTCCCAGGCAAACAGTCACCAAAACTACTCTCAGATTCAGGAATTTTGAGTTCCAGTGCCTACAGGGCCTGGACAATTTAGTTAATAAATGAAGTGGGGGTAGAGAGCAATAGGGACCGTGAGGAATTAGAGGACTCGGGCCACCTAAGGAACCAGCTTTCCTCCGCTGTAGGCAATCACCTTTGGAGAACTTCTGCCTGTGTCTGTCTCTGTCTCTGTCTGTCTCTGTCTCTGTCTGTCTGTCTCTGTCTCTGTGTGCTTGAATGTTTGTGTTTGCCCGAATCTTGGATGTGACGGTATTTGGAGACGGAACCATGGCAAAGTAATTAAGGCATGAGATTAGAGCTCTCCCGAGTCGGATCAGTTTCTGGGGTAAACGCACTCTGAGAGCCCTTAGCCTCTTGCTGCTATCTGCGCAGGCACCGGGAAGACCATCTGCAAACCCGGAAGAGGAGGTCCTTCCAGACCATCTACCAACACCTTGATCTTAGAGTTCTTAACCAGCAGAACTTCAAAGAATAAATGTCTATTATTTAAGAACTTCAAGTTATGTTATTGTAGTACAGTAGTCTGAACTCACTGAGAAAATGTTTAGGGATGAAATTTTCTAGTTTATAAATTTAATATTTAATTTATTAAAAACGCCTTCCAGGTCAGTACTATGTCAGGATTTGTCCTTGTGCTATTACTTTGACAATTTTGAATTGGTTATTTATGTTGTTATGTTTCTAAATACATTTTTATCTCTTGGACTAGGAGGTCATGAAGAACTGCATTGCACCTCTTCTGTTTGTTCATGTAGTTCAGAAATTAGCACAATGCATGGTGCACCGTACATGATCAGTACATACTTGTTGAATGGATTAACAAATGGAACCCCTGAGAAATCCTTCAGCAGGACCGAGCTGGAACACAATTTTGACTCATCAGCTAGACGACCGACCTCTGACTAATTATTTAGCATGTATGAGCTTTGATTTCATCATTTATGAGGTGTGGTTACTTACAACCTTCAGTTTTATAATGAGAACTAATGAGAATAATAAATATACACTGCTTAGCACACTGGCTACTCCTCATAGCACTGTTTCCCTTCTTCAGGGATGCTGTATTTAGGAATGGAGGAATACGCAATATATTTTTGAATACATATGCAAGTCTACCATCAACTGTTTTGTAAAGTCTGTGTTTTAAAATTACAGTCGTGAGTGGCTTTGATCAAATTCCAGTGTCATATAGAAACCTTATAGATTTTACATATATGTACAGAGATAAACACATACAGTGTATCCAAGGGTGACGATTATGGCTGAGGGAAGAGAACAAGACAGAGGCATCCCAGAGGAGGAGCAGCGAGCAGGCCAAGGTGTGGTATAGCCAGGAGGACAAGGCAGGACGAGGGCATACACAAAGCCCTGGTGTCCTCCCTGACAAACCAGATGATCAAAAGCTCCTCTCTACGAGTAATGAATATTTTAAAGGAAATGAAAGCCCAGTTTGCTCCTAAGTAGTTTATTCCACAAAAATGAACAGGAAGCGGAAATTCTTATTAGGCCTGGTGGATGAATTAAATTCTAGATTTTGGTTTTGTGCTTTCTCCAGGAATTACATAAATGTATATAAACAGACAATATAGGGACTTTATAATCTATTACTAAAGGATGATAAAATAGAGGAATAAAATAGGTGATCCTTTGTGCTCTTTTAAAAGAATGAATGTTTCAGTAAAAATGATCTGATAAATTCACATATACAAAGGAATAAAAGCTACACATAGCACATCTGTAGAAAGATCTTTCAAAGCATTTGAAAAACATCCAGCGTCATTGTTCTATTTCATTTTTAGGCTTCTATAATGTCTCCAATGTGAGCTATTTTATTTTTTCATATATCAGAAGGATATGAGAATGTGCTTAAGGGAATTTGATCCAATTAGTATTACATTGCTGACCTTTAGTAGAATATATCAAATGAATTCAAGAGTAGGATGGAAATAGACTGGTTATGCATAGCATATACTCCAATGGTTCAAAAGTGTCAAACATTTAACTTTGTAATTACAAGCAAGGTTTTATAATCTGAATTGTTCGTAGCTGTGGGGAATCATTTCCACAAACTATTCATTTGGGAGAAATGCAGTGAAATGAAGCTGAACTGTGTAACAAAATTAACAGTATGCATTTGGTAAATTCCTTCTTTCTAATGTGTTATTATAATAGAAGATGATGCCCCCCACCGTCTCCAGGAGCAGTTACAATATATAAGTTCAGCTTGTGCTATAGCACAGCTCATGAAATTATTTTATAAATCTTCTCACAGGGCATTACCTTCATAGTCATTAAAATTGTTACAGTGTAATCTGGTGTATTTTATAAATGAAATTTTAAGTATAGAGGAAAATAAAAATTCTAACTTCAAAATGGAGCCAAATAAATTTCTGTTCTATTTTTCTCAAGCCCAAGACAAGTGGGTTCTGAACCCCTTCTCACTGTTGCACTGGACCGAAACTTTCAAGAGCACCTCTGAGGAAAGTGTGCAGAGTGGAGGAGACTCGGGATTAAGAGATTTGGAGCTGCTAGCAAAGATTTTCTCCCATTCTGTGTGCTTTTTATCATGGTAATTGCCTCCCTCCCTGTGTAGAAGCCTTTCAGCTTGATAGGTTTTATTTGTTGATTCTTGAGATTATCTCCTGTCCCACTGGGATCCTATTCAGGAAATCTTGCCCTGTGTCTATGGCTTCAAATTTTTCCCCTGTGTTTTATTCCAGCTATTGCAAGGTTTCTGGTCTTGTACTGAGGTCGTTTAGGATATATAAAGATCTCAAAAGCTTTACACCAAACAAAAGCCTAACTAATAAATGCACAAATGAGCAGAGAGCTCACAAAAGAGGAAATATAAAAAGGCCAATAAATATATGAAAAGATATCAATATCTCTAGCTATTAGAAAGTGCAAATGAAAACTACATCGAGTTTCCATCTCATCTGGCTCAGAATGGCCATCACAAAGAATTAAAATATAATGAATTCTGGCAAAGATGAAGGAGAATAAGGAACCTTCCTGCACTGTTGGAGGATAGGTAAATTAATACACCGCTATGGGAACGTAATGCTACCAGGGAAATCAATATGGAGACTTCTCAAAAAAAAAAATGTATACAATTTGATCCAGATATATTACCTTTTGGTATATCCCTTGCCTTAGCTACTTTTCTTGTTACTGAGACAAAATGCCTGGCACCAAAAATTAAAGGGGAAAAGGTTTACTTGGCTCACAGTCTGTGGAGATTTCAGTCAGTAATCGGTTGGCTCCAAGGCAGGGTGGCGTGGCAGAGGGGCATCACAGAGGAGAACAGTTCATGGTGCCCACAAAGTAACAAAGCAACAAGGAGGGACATTTTCATAGCATCCAGAAGGTAGCAAAACATCACAAGGGAGAGACAAGACTCTGTGCCTTATGCAGGCTATCCGTCCTAAGGTGGATGTGGCACTCATACCCATAACCCTAGCCAGAACTATGCCAAACCAATCAGTGGGCTGATTTACTAATTTCACACTCTTAATCCCAGCATCCTACACCCTAGATCCAACCACCTCTGAAAAAGCCCTATGACACATGAGGGTTTGGGGAGCATCAAGACACAAACCATAACATTTCTCAAATAATTAAGGTTGGCATACTACAGGGACACCTGCATACCCATGCTACTGCAACATGATTCACATAGTGAGGTAGCGGAAACAACCTGGGTGCACGCCCCTGGTGAATGGATAAAGAAAATGTGGTACATGCACCCACTGGAAGGTTATTCAGCCAAGGGGAACAAGGTCATGCAATTTGCAGGAAAATGGATGGAACTGGAGACCATAATAAGAATTAACATAGAAACAAAGGAGAGAGGACAGTGAACTGGAAAGTAGTCTTCCAGTGATGTGGGAGCACTTGGGCAAGGGTAGAAGAAGGGTTGGGGTGATGGGAATAAAAATAGTGGAAATATGTCATACACATGCAACAATATGAAATCACAAAACTCATCATTCTGCACTATTAATATGCACCAAAAAGACAATTATTTTGTATATAAAAGACGTGGCACTTAACATATGGAGTTTAGTTTACATAGTAAATGTGTGACCCAACTAGAGAATGATTTATGTATACAGATGGTAGCTGAACATTTGCAAGCGAATAATACTGCCCAGGGAACATTACTACCCACCCTAGCACCAGGTGAGAGGTTCAAATTTGTCTCTTGGCCCATGTAAGAGAGTGTATCTACAGTGTCCTGGCTTCTTTCACTGTGGGACTCAAGACTTCTCAGAGCTGCTTGAGAGAAGAGCTCACTTACGGGGACTCACACTCAAGTATTTGAAGAGACTCCAGTCCAGTGGCCTGTTCAGCCCGCCCTTCCGCCCTGCGATTTGACAATGTGGGGCTTCTCCTTCCTGATGTCTACACATCACACCCGGTCCCTACTGCTCTTGGCAAGAGCTTCACCTGGTAAATTTTCCTGTCTCCTTGTGTCATCAACTTTTCCTCTCACATCACCGAAACATAGGCTATAGCTTTTCTTGTCTTTAGAGTAAAAACAGCCAAAATTTTCCCTTGATATCGTATTTCCCTCCAGCGGCACTGTTACTTGCTATTCTCTACTGCAATCTCTTGTCTCGCAGTTGTTGTTTTGCAGCCTCCATTTCTCTAACTCGGCTGTCTCTTGAACTCATTCCAGTTTTTTATCTACATTTTCGTACAAAACTCGCCGTTGTCGAGCTCCACAGTTACCTCCATAGCAATAAATCCCACTTCCAGCCTTCATCTTTCTCAGTTCCTGCTTGTTTTTAAGTATAGCCTGCATCTGGTGTCTGCAGTAACGCTGTTTCCATCCAACTTTCTGCTTGGATCTGACGGGTCTTGCCCACACAGCAGCTTGGTTCTCAGGTCTCTCCTGTCCTCTGATGGCACTCGTGTTCCTTTTTGCTCAGGATTTTATGATCACTGATGCATTCATTACTCCCCAGTTTATGTCTTCATCCTTGAATTTTCGCCTACTTTATTTATTTGTATTTCCAAAGTACTGTGTGTTATCTCTTTTAGGATGTAAACTAGTTATCCCAAATCAGCAATTTAACACAGATTCTTAATAATTCCTTTTCAAATCGAAAGCAATGGCTGTAGTCCTAAGTGTTTGCCTCACGTACATGTGGCAAAGTCTGGAGAGAGTTCTGGGTATCACAGAAAGGGAGTGTGTGTGCCAAGGATCCACGCTTTTCACGACAGCCTCCCACAACCAGGAATGACCTTACCCGAAGCCCGCACCGTGCCCTTTGCTTCCTCTCAGCCTTGTGTGAAACTCATTGGCGAGCATCGTTAGTGCTGCTTGGAAAATGGGTCTGGAATTTCTTTCTTGCCTTTGCTGGGCGCGACGCCTTCCCTGGCCCCCATCACCTCTCACCAGATTAGCTCACCTTATTCCAGCTGCTCTCCCGGTGTGCAGCAGTGCAGAGGAGAATTCAGGGCTCCTTTGCAAACAGAGCCCCGCACAGGTGTCTTATCCAAGGCCTGCTTTCCTCACAGCCCATCTTGTATGTGTTTTTAAATCACCTGTCTCCCTCTGCTAAAATATAAGCTCCACTTGGATAGTGACTGCTTTTTGCATGTTTATTCCAGGGCCTTGAAGAATAGCGTGGTGGACACAGCAAGTAACCCTGTGTGGTGTTGTGAGCAGAAAGGAATAACTTGGGACCGGCTTTGAAGGAAAAGTTAAGCACAGATTAGGGATGGCGATGACAGCTTTTATAGCCATAATGGAATTATTGTTGTATTTCTTGAAGAATCCAAGGAAAGAAAACCTGTAACTGCCGGTACAGTCTTTCGTAAATAAATCCCTACACTGTATTATGTCAGAAGCAGGGCAGAAGTGCCTTCGGGGCTTGGAGAGCAAGTAATAAGCTTGTTTTATAAGTGGTCTCTCCTCTGGACATTAGCCTGCAGGTACCTGCGTGTGCATGCTTGCCCCGGTATGTCTTTCAGATGGAAAGATATGGAGAGTAATACTGTTACAAGAAGCTTTGTCAGTAAGCAATAGCTCTGTTGTCAGATTTTAGCAATGCTAACAAAATTTCTGACCAAAAATATACACAGAAGCACTGATGATAATACTAAAGGCACTCTAGAAGTACTTTTTTTCATAAATTGAAGATTCTTTGGGTCAGCAGGAATCTTTTTAATACTACTGGGGGATGTTACCATGAATACTTGACATTTTGGAGGGAAATTTCTTGTTTTCCCAATTAGTGCAAGTTAAGAGAGGACACCCTGGGACTGGAGAGAAATGGGGCTCAGGTAGAGGAAAGAATTATCAGGAGAGAAAGAAAAGTGGCAGAGATACTCTGATCTATTTCACAGTGCTGCCTGGGGCTGCCGTGAGAAATGGTCTGTTCTGGACATACTGTAATTCTTCAGCCCTAAATGGCAGACAGACGTATGGATGCAGCTAAGAAGGCACCACGCTCATGTTTACATGGAAGAGGGAGGGTGCAGAGCCTGCTCTGTCCTGGAGGGATTAGAGCTCATTCTCCCCCAGGCTTTGACCCTCCTAGACCTCAGGCTTTGGATAAAAGCTTTCCCTGGTGAAGAAAAATATTGTCAAGAATGTTACTGCATTTTTTGCCATTAACATACCTGAGATAGCCACCATACTTCTTGAATTCATTAAATATAGACTGTACTATAATTTTTCATATATTCTCTGATTAGATTTTAAATTGATTCAATTTATTTATCTAAGTCACCTTAAGAATTAAGACCTATAAGTGATTTCTATGAAATTTTATATATATACATAAATTTATGTATGGATTACATAAAATCATATATATAGAAACTTGTACATATATAGCTTGTCATTCTAATATAATATATGTATATATAGTGATAAAATTAATATGTATATAAAATTAAAATATATATATATACACATATTTTTGTTGTTGCTGTTGTTGTTTTCCAGTACTGGGATAGCAGTGATCCATAGTTGATTATTATTATATATCTTGATAACAGGTTCTGATCACCACAAGTCCCAGCACACATGTGTTCAACTCCCTACTTGATATCTCATGGCTCAGGGGGATGTTTTTTCCCTGATGAGCACTATTTGCAGATTAATGGGATTTTCAGTATGGAGTTCACTGTAATAAGGCTTATTACGTGTTCTTAAAACCTATTTTAGGCCATTTAGAAAACTATTTCTGCATTGTATTCATCCTTTGGCAAGCAGACATGCAGCTGTGGGTAAACTTACTGCACTAGACTTTGAAGGAAGGCTAACTTTTTTAATATTGCTATTTATTTTTTAAAGAGAATAACAACTAATTTTAAAACATTTGAAATGATACAGAATTCACGTTTTGTCACAGAAAGCATTGCCTTTCCTCAGCATTTCCATTCGGTGTGACTGGAACAGGCACTACTTACTTGGATAAGGTCTGAGTATCCTCAAGGACCCTGTGTGGAAATTCAGTTCTTGTGAGGACTGAAGCGGGCAGAAACCTACTCTGACCATGGTGGTTGGAGATGAGCTACTCGGGCAGTGATGAGGCCTCAACAGTAAGGTCATGGGGTGGAGTCATGGTGATGGAATACTAGTGCTTTCTAAGGAGAAGCCAGAGCAGAAGACACACACACGTGCTTCCTTGTCAGAGGACTGTGCCAGTGAGAAGACCATCGCCAGACGTGGACCTTCAAACTGGGACCTCTGGAACCATGAGCCAAAATGAGCTTCTCTTGTTCATAAAGATGTTCAGCCTCAGGTATTTTGTCACAGTGATGCAAAATGGGCTAATTCAGTGACTGGGTCAGAATCCTTGAACTTACAGGAATCTCAAGATCATTCTCCAGCCTCTAAGCTGATACATGCTAATTCTCTTTTCTCTGTCAAGTCCCTTCAACTTGCTGGTATTCAGTTCTCAAAGGTGTCTTCTTTTTCCTATATATAAGCATCACTAAAGGGTAGAATGGTACATTGCAGGAGAATCCCCACTTATGCAGGATTGGCATGAAGCAGAGATGGTCACCATTATCCATTCTGTGGTCATTTGGGATTTCAGCATTCTGAGTTTCTCCACACACAGAGTATCCTTGGTGCTTGTAGTGTCCAGTGTCTTTAACTCCACTTCTCCTAACATCCCATACATTCCCACCTGGAGAAGCAACTCCTCCTTCGTGCTACTTGATTGGGATTTCCACCATTTTTATTCCCTCTACCTGATAGGTGATAACAGGCTCAAATTCACTTAACAGGTGCTTCACCAACAAGCCCATGCCACAGCTTTACAGGCATCCAGAGCTCGTATCCTTGGCCTGCCTACCCAGTGTGCTAGACTGAAGTTATGAATCACTGCTCAGCCGCAGGATCTCCGCACACCTCAATACCATCCGTGCTCTGATCACTTTAATGTTTCTCTCTAATCTCATTTTGTTAAATTCTCTACTTTAAATAATTTTCTATTTATATATGTTTGTGAGAAATAAAACAGATGCTCTATGCTTTTTGGGTGCTATCCCCTGATAACAGCATCTTGAAAAGCTGTGGTATAATACCACACCCGAAACACTGACGTTGATGCAATCCATGAATCTTGCTCAGAATCTCCAGTTCCAGTTGTATTCATTTGTCTGCCTGTGTATATGTGGTCCATGCATTTTGTTTGTATGCATAGGATTGCACATCCACCACCACGGTCAAAATGCAGGGTAGTTCCATCGTCACCTGGATCCTCTGGGTTTTGTGCCACTTTTCTCACCTGCTTCGGGAGCTGCTGCATTCAACGTTTCTCTAGACACTGACAGACGTTAATGTGGTCTCCACCTCTACAGTCCTCTTATTTTAAATGCGCCTTAGACAGCAACCACCTTTGAGATTGGCATTTTCACTTAGCCAGTCTATCCAGAGATTCGCTCAGATCATGGGGAGGGTCAAAGACTCTTTCATCTTCATCGCTAAGTCATATTCCGCAGCCTGGATAAGTTGTAGGTCTTTAACCATTTGGCTGAAGGCTGTCTGCCTTCCTGGGTCTCACTGGAACTTCTTATGGATTTTATCGGATTCTTTTGTGCTTTTGAACGTATCGCTTTGTGCAGTCTTCTTAGTGGTTCCCCTTGACGTTATGCTATGTGCACATGGCTTCTAATAACCTTCTCATGCAGTGTCAGTGTCTCACAATTTCCAGTGACGTGTGAAAGCCTTGCTTGCATGCTACCCTTCTGCCCTTATCATTATAAAATGTTATTTTAGCTAGTGTTAAATGCATTATGAAATCTTCAGTCACTGAATTGAAAGGTGTGCTTTTGCAGATAGTCATATTTCTGCTCCTTCCTTCCTCCCTCCCTCCCTCCCTCCCTTCCTTTCTTCTTCCCTTCCTTCCTTTGATGACCCAAAGTGTGTCCTTTTATCATTTACTTTCTGTTTGAAGAACCTCTATCCATTCTTAAGAGTAGATCTGTCCTGGCAACTTTTTTTTCAATTTTGCTTTGTGTAAGAAGCCCTTATTGTCCCTTTGACAACACTTTTCTTTCAGCACTACAAAAACACGGTGCTTCCTTCTGGCCTCATAGCTTGAGAAAAAGAATTTGCTGTCACTGAAGCGAATGCTTCCTCGTAAAGAAATATCTTGTTTTTCTCCACCTTCTTTCCAGCCATTTTCTTTGACTTCAGTTTTCTGAAGTTTAATTATAATGCCATGTCAAATTCTTTAAGTTTCTCTTATTTGGCTTCACTCACACTTGGGGTTTATTCACTTTTCTGATTCAATAGAATTTTGTATTTGGACAAAAGTATGATTTTCGACTATTATTTCTTTGAATATTCTTTCAGCCCCATTCTCTTTCTTCTCTCATTCCTTTGCCAATAGTAGAGTGAATACTGAGTCTTACACATCCCTGAACCTTGATGTATGCTTTTCCCAGCCTATTTTTCCCTGTGCAGCTGGCTTTGGTTAAATGCTATGTCTTTCCAAATTCCCCAAATGTCCGCTAGGGAGTTTTATTTTATGTTGCCTATTTTACTTTTAGTTCTGTAATCTCCATTTGATTATTTCTAATATATTTTCTTTTTTTTTTTTGGTACCAGGAATCGAATTCAGAACCTTGTGCTTGTCAGGCAGGCACTTATGCCACTGAGCTATATCTCTGGCCTTCTAATATATTTTCAACTGATACATAAACTATACAAATTGCACATATTAACAGAATACAAAGTAATGTTTTAATAAATGTGTACTTTGCCTAAATAGCTATCTTGCCCAACATCACTTGTTTATGACGCAATTCCCCAAGCCCTTTCTTCTAGCTTTCTGAAATGTGTGCTACATTACTGTTATCTGCTAGCTGTAGATAACCCATAGCTACCCTGCTGTGAAAGAATACTCCAGAACCTCTTCCTCCTTCCTGACCACGTGACTTAGCACTCACTGATCAGCCTGTCCCACCCTCTGTTGCTCCTCTTTTTCCTGGCCTCTGATGGCTGCCATTCTCTCAACATTTATGAAGCCACACAGTTAGGTTCCATCTATGGAACTGCAAAATATATTGAGGATTACAAGTGGTTTTTGAGGGAATGGCACACGTCCAAGGTGTTATGTGCCCTACGCTGGGTATTGCTGTGCAATGATATGTATTTTAGGGCTTGTCTACTTCACATACTTAATGAATTAACATCTCCCTAGCACATCCACATGGCTTTACAATAACAATTAAGAGATATTTAACTAAAAGTCAATTAGCAACTGAAGTTGAAAAAATAAGCAATTAAGACTTCCATATGCAGACAAATACAACTTGACCATTTAGAACTATTTTTTGCAGATGTATTGGGAAGTAGTTGTTCAAATAACTCCAAAGAAATCTTTCTGAAATTGGTGAAAGAAATTTGCCTTCCTGTACTTTTCCTTTTCAAAAGACAAATAAGTGACAGAATCTTAAAATTGTTCTTGAAGATCATATAATTACATAAGTTGCATTTCTTAATGAGAAAATGAGACAAAATCAGGCAAAGTTACAAGTCCAAAATAAAACTGATTTCAGATGACATTTTACCTACTAAATCTTTATTAGAAAGTAATAGAGTAATTTAAAAAAAGAAAAAAGAAAGTAATAGAGTAATAAATCTTGAAATTTCTCACTATAGAATTTCTCAGCTTCTCTTTTAGTTATAATTTTTTTTACATCCTATATTAATTTTTATCTCTTACAGTTCAACAGATTCCTAGAAGTTTAGAATTGTTATATATATTCTTATATTGTGCAAGCATTCTTTTTCCTTAAGAATGCCTTTTTAAGTTAAAATAAATTTTAAAATTCATATAATATTAAATAGTTCACTCAATATAGGCATTCAAGGTTTAGTATTTACTTCATACATTTTTTTCCATTTTTCATTTTCTAACTTCCAGTGTTTTACATTTTATGTGTGATTCTCAAAAGCTTTTTACAACTTTTGAAAATCTAGAATGCAGTTGTTACTTTAAAACTAGTATCTTAAATACAGTTGTCCCTTACTGTATCATGGTTCACTTATTGCGGCTACACTCTATTGTGGGTTTTAAAAAATATATATCTAATTCTGTACCTCTGAGTTTTTGCTATATCACGGGATTTTGTGGTATACACGTATTCATATAACATTTATGATTTTAATTATTTTTGCCTAAAACATTTAAAACAATATAAAAATGTCAATTCAAACATATTAAAAGAATATTAAATCAAAATAAAATACAGCATGTATTTCATCAGGGGTGAATACCATACTGTACACAACGAAACACGGCACACTATTGGCTGATGGAATGGAAGGCAACCAGCCCTAGCACTGTGTTCTGTATCCTGGGTGCTGATTGGCTTAGTGACTGTAGCATCAGTTTGTTTACTCTCCCACACTGTGCCCATATGTTCAGTATCTCTTCTTGTCCACTTCATATCGATGTCTGATCCCTGCATGTAGTGTTGCTCTGCGGTGTGTTGTGTTTTTCTGAAATTTTCCTATAAGTTTGAATTTATTTCAAGTGCTACAATGCCACCCAAATGTTCTGCTCCTTCTACGGCTTCTGATAGTGAACCCAAGCACCAGGGGAAGATGCTTCCCATCAAAGAATAGGTAGAACTTCTTGACATGTTAAAGGAAGGCAAAAGCTAGGCAGCTGCAGGTCACCATTATGGGATCAACAAATTCCCTACATAACAAAAGACAAGAAGAATATTAGATCTATAGCAACAATGTCTTTTAACAAGACTAAAAAAATAAGACTTCCTGCAATAAGGCCATTGTAAGGATGGAGTCTGCATTGGCCCTGTGGATAAAGGACTGCAGAAAGAATATCTCACTAGACACCAGCACCATCCAGACGAAGGCCAAGAAACTTCATGATAGGTTTGTGGAAAGCACGGACATTCATGATGGTGATGAGGATGAAAATGATGATGACAACACAGAAGCAGGACAGCTGAGTGCTTCTTCCACCAGACCAACCCCATTCAGTGCCAGCAAGGGCTGGTTTGAGAAATTTCAGAGATGCTTTGGACTCAAGAGCATTTCTCTCCCTAGACAAGCTGCCTTTATGGATGAAGCCGGAGCTGAGGAGTACGTGAAGGACATGTTCAAATCCATCATTGAGGAAGTGGGCTATAAGCCTGAACAGTTTTTAACATGGATGAGATGGGCTTATTTTGGAAATGGATGCTGTCTAGCACCCCTATTATGAAGGACGAAGCCAAAGTTCCGGGTTGTAAGGCCCAAAAAGATCGAGTAACTCTATTATGTGTGGGAATGCTGTGGGCTTTATGATAAAGCCAGGGCTTATTTATAAGTCAAAGAACTGAAGGGCCCTAAAAATCAAAATAAGCATATGTCACCTGTGTATGGGATGCACGACCCCAAGGCCTGGATCACAAAACTCCTCACGGCTGATTGGTTCCACCCGTGCTTTATCCCGGAGGTTCAGCTTTACCTGGCAGAGAAAAGCCTTGAATTCAAAGAGATTCTCATCATGGACAGTGCTGGAGGCCCTGCTGTTGATCTGTCATGTAATGATGTCCAGATAGAGTTCTTGCTGCCGAACACCACATTGCTCATTCAGCCCATGGATCAAGGCATTATTCGTGCTTTTAAGGCACTCTAGAAGCAGAATGGCCTGCAAAATCTGATTGAAGTTAGGTGCTCAGATGAAAAGTTTTCACTAAAGGCGTACTGGTGTGACTACAATATTGCATTGTGTCTCCTAAACATTCAGAAGGCCATGAGGGAGATGAGGAGTGAAACAGTAAGTGCCAGCTGGAAAAATTTGTGGCCAGAAATGGTCCAAGATTACAGGGGATTTTTTCCTGATGAAGTCCATCACTCTGAGGTAGCTAAAGCTGTGAAGCTGGCAAAACTACTGGGAGGAGGTGGCTTCAGTGATATGACTCCTGATGACGTGAATGACCTGATCAATGCCCACTCACAACCATTGACAGACAACGACCTCACAGAGATGACGAAGTCAGCAACTGAAGAAGAGGGTAAGGAACAACACGAACTATGGGCTGGAGGAGAGGGCTTGGCCTAGCACTCCATCGTCTTGCAGCCATGATCAGAATGGCCAATGAACTTCAGCGAGTAGCTGAAGAATGGGACCCCCAGATGCTTCATTCATTGCACTTCATAAATACCATTGAGAGTGGCATGTCAGCTTGTAAAAACCTTCTTATGCAGAAGAAAAGCAGCACCAGCAACTCCCCATAACTATGTTCATCACTCGGAAGAAGAGATCAGTTATAGCCCAGGGTGAAGATACTGCACCACCCGATGATGCGCCTGATGAAGTGGTGCCTTCAGAAGAGCTGTGATGCTCCTCCTGGCTGTGCAGAACATTCATCTCATCGTCATCACCTTCATCGCCATCAGTACTGCACAGCTACATAATCCATGATCTTCATCATTCAAGTTGTAGTATACGTCACTGGGGAGTGCCCATGTAGGATTTTACATGTTGTTAAGATTACATAGGTTTAAGAGTGTAGGAAGTGTTTAAGAGCATATGAAGTGTTTATAAGAGTGTGGGAAAGGTTAATAAGAGAGAGGGAAAGGTTTACTGGAGTGTGGGAGGGTTTATAAAGCCTTAATATATATATATAAATAATAAAATAAATATAGTGCTGCTACTTTGAGGATTTTCACTTATCTTGGGGGGTCTCTGCAACATAACTCCCATGATAGCTGAGAGATCACTGTACCTTTATATGCATCATAAGCTGTATAAATGTATTTAAAACTGTATTACCAATTAATTGCATTTTTAACCTGTCCAACATTTTCTCTGGTATTCTCTGCCTCTCCTTTCCTGCCTTTTCTGGTCTTCTTTTGCAATATTTTATCCTTTATCCATTTTCCCTTTCTCTATTTTATGTTTCAATTCTATTTCAATACTTCTAATATCTATTGTAATTTTATATTGCTCTCTGTATAATTTTAATTCCTTTATAAATGATTTGGTTTTTGCCTAACTGCTTTAGAGGATTATAAAATTTATAAATAGATTCACTATACCATGCCTAGGGCTATATTTTTATTTTTAGTTATTAAAAATTTAAAAATAAGGATGACATTAGAAAACCCATAGTGAGTACTTATAAATAATCAACATGTCACTCAATTTACTTCTTATTCATTTGCATAGTTTCTTCCTGTTTTTAGATTATTTTGAAATGAATGTAAAATACATATGTAATTTACTATATGACTATTTCTATAACTTAGGGAGTTTTTCTTTTCTTTTTGTTTTTTTGCTTTTGTTTTTGTCTTTTTTGAGACAGGGTTTCATTATGTAGTTCAGGCTGGACTTGAACTCACTTTGTAGCCCAGGCTGGCCTCGAACTCACAGCAACCCTCCTGCATCAGACTCCAGAATGCTAGGATTACAGGCGTGCGCCACCAGGCCTAACAAGAGTTTTTCCTTTATGCTGCTATATCATTCACATGCGTGAGATTATAAAAATGTTTTAACATTGTCAAATAGCTGACAGAGTTCAGAATTCTTAGTGTGTTCTTTCTCTCTGTCTCACAAACACACACACACACACACACACACACACACACACACTCATTTATCAACCTCATCAAAATTCAAATAAAGTCTATATACTGTATCAGGTAATTAAAACTTGGTAATGTGTGTTTTAGATGTCATCTTTTTTATTTTTAGATCTCATCTTTTTAAGCTAAACATTTTAAATTTGAGGTATAGATTTACATAGTTTTAAAAAATAAAATTGAATGCAATTTTTTTATTGATGTTGTTTATTTAAACGGAATTCACACTTTTCCCATATCAAGCTTATCACCGCATATTTTCTTTTTGTATTTCCTTATAGTTTTAAAAAACATTCATTGTACTGAGTTTTATATCATATTTTATTTTCCTCTTATTGAGGTAAACATAGATCACTTTACATCTACAAATGTATTTAATTATTTTAATAAATTTCAGAAAAATAAACATAGCAAACTAAGTTGTTATTTGCATGTGTTGTAATCTAGCTCTTTAATTCCACTGCATCTACAAGTCTCAAATCCCTTGTGAATTTTTCTATTGACTATTATTTGTTCTATTTCATTTTATTTCCTTTCGTGTTTCATTATCTTTCATTCATTTTGCGTTAAACAACTTTCTTTTTTTTAAGAAATAAAAGAAGGAAAACATATTAACAAGCAGACATCCATTTACAAAATAGCATAAGAACAATACAAACAAAACAGAGTTACAGACAGAGTTGTAGGAAATTAACAATGGTTGTTGTATTAATTATTGATATCTTCAAAGTGGTTTCTCAGGAAAACAAATAGGGACATACAAGATGAATCAAACAAGTAATCATTAACTGTTCCTTTCTGTAGAGCTATAGAAGACAGTAGTACAACTACGTTAGCTATCCTGTATATATATATACTTACATAATTTCCCCTTCTTTCCCTTCTCTTTTCCCACACCCCAGTTGTCCTTTACTTTTGAGCATTTTCCTTTTGTTTCACAGTGTCTATCATACCTCCTAGTTTTTATTCACTCTTTCAGGTCTTACACTCGTGAGACAATGCGATTCATGCAGGTCTGATTTATTTCACTTATGAGTATGGTCTAAACAACTTTTAAAAATCATGTGTATAGGTAATTTGGCTCTAATATCAGCTATGTTTCTCAAAGATGATTTCTTTTTTTTTTCTTTCTTCTTTTTTGTTTTTTCTTTTGCGTTTTTGAGACAAGGTCTCACTAAGCAGTTCAGGCTGGCCTCGAACTCACAATGATCCTTCTGCCTCAGCCTCCCGAGTGCTGGGATTGTAGGTGTGCACCACTGCCAGCTCAAAGACGATTTCCTTCGCTTCCACCAGCAATTACAGGCATTCTTCAGCTGCGGCTGTGTGTTCAGGCTTGAAGCCATGCACGGCTTAGCTGACCAGCCCAGCTCACTCAGAGTTGGACTGTGGCATGTGTGAAGCTGGGTAGCTTCCAGCTAATTTTTACCTCTTGTGTAGGTGCTCTGCACTTTTAAATTTATCTCCGAAGTTCTTAATATAAACATTGACCTCAATTTCTTTTAGAGACAATGGAACTCATGATTTATTCTCTTGTTTCTTTGACTTTGCATTTTGTACATTTAATACTTCCCTGCACAATGTGGATTTCGGTTTTAGTAGGAACAGAAAGTTTATTTGAAGTGCTTTAAGTGTAACAGTTTCCTCTCAGAAAGTCAGTCTCACTTGACATGTCACTGTGGATTCCGAAAGTCTTGTGAAAGCCTAGGGCCTTGTAAACGAAGTTATCCAATAATAGATGCAAAAAATAAATGGCATGCGATTGAGTTTTAATATCTCCCAGCAGGCAGATCAAAATGAACTAAATATGAAATCTCTCTACTCTTCCTTAGAACATCAAGAAGAAACAACATTGGTCTTATTTGACCTTAGGGACTGCCACACAAAGTTGTTTTTCCAGATGACATCATAGCTTTTATCTGTAAATCAGGTAAAATACCCCACAGAATATAAACTTTATTTGAATCAGAATTAGAAAAAATACAAATCTCCTTGTCCAAACACCTTTTATTTATTTGCTCCAAAGCATTTGTAAACCAAGACCTAAGAACTCTTTCAAAGCAGGGTTCGTTCCATTACTTGCATCTTATCTGGGAAATCATAGGCCTCCATTTACTTTTCTCGAAATGAGTTGAGTTGCAAGCTCCCGATGTTCACAAATATCCCAGTCCAACAGTGTGGACTAACAGAGCTGGGCACTTTGTCACCTCCGTTAGCAAGAATGTAATACATTCCCTCTCGTGTAGAACTCTCCAAGTTACAGCCGCCTAATTTAGTACATATTAGTGTACATTCAGAAATATACTTACCGTGCAGTGGAAGCTTGAAGGTTCCCTACAGTCAAAATGATGATACAACTGATTTGGGAGGTGGAGAGGGCTTGTGCCTTTCTTCCTTGCAGAGACCACTGAGAGACTAATGTGATAGGAACTTGGTTCATGTTTGGGGCCATAAGGGTGGGATTAAAAGCCACTGAGAGTGGAGCTCAGGGTCACCATCCATCCATTCATTCATTCACTCATTCACAGTAACTTTCTCAGCACGGAGTGTGTGTGTCTATACCAGTGTAGATGCTGGGGTAGAATGGGTAACACAAGAGATAAGCTCTTTCCGCACAGGCTTGCAATTACAATGGCAGAGTGGGGGCACCATGCATCCTGCTTACAGAGAGACAAGTGAACATGTGGCAGTAAGACCCGTTTTGAGGTGGGAGAGCCCTGCAGTCATGTGCTCCTCCCAGTGACCCAGGACCTTCCATGAAGCCATGTCTCCTCTGATTTCATCACCTCCTACAACACCGGCTGGGAATCGTGGATATTTGGGACACTCTGGGGACATTCAACACACAAGCTATGCCAGACATTGACCCTAAATAATCAATCTGAAACGATTTTTGAAGGAAATCAATATCCTGTAAAATGCATAGTGGAATCCCTTTAGTCTGAGCAGATGGGTAAATGAGCTGCTTTGTCCTGGGGTGGTTTGGATATGAATCTGTTTGGAGAGAAAGAGTGAGTTCCAGCCCCTCAGAAAGCATCACTGCCCCAAGAGAACACACAGGAAGCAAGTCAGAGCCCAGGAATAATGCTTACAGTGCACACTGCACAGAACTGAATCAATAAAGACCTTGAAATCAGCAAGGAAGCCACAGATATCCCAATGCTGGAGAAAAGGAGAGAGATGAAAGTAGAAAATTCATAGAAGAAATAAAATTACCTAATGAAATACATGAAAAGTAACTAGGGAAATGCAAATTAAAACAATTATTTTTTTCTCATAACATTAGGAAATATAAAAGTTTATTAATAGCCACTGATGGTTATGGTGAGAGAAAATTAGTTTTTGCATAAATTAGTGGTAGGAATTTGTGTAGTTTTGTTCAAGGTTAATTAGATGATATTAAAATTGAAATTTAATTTTAACTATTGCTTTCAAACAAATACAGAAGAATCCAAGGAAGTATGTAGAATGGCGTTACCTGATAGAGAGGATATAGTTTTAATATGTAATCTCATCCTCATAAAATTTATTTAATTGAAAAGTTTAGCCTTGTGCAAAAAACCCCCCAGCATATTTAAATGTTTTCATACAAACAGAGTATTAATGTATAGAAGGAATGAAAGATAAAATGAACTGATTTCTCAAGAAAGATTCTGAGGCAGAACTTCTGGGTAATATAATCATGCATCTAATCATTTTAAAAAGTGAGCACTTATTAATTTGAATGCAAGTTCTATAAAAAGACTTTGTGTTTATTTATGGCTCTTCCCCAAGTCAAAAGCAATGGCTAGCATAGACAAGGAGTACATGTGTGTTAGAGAAATTAAAGAATATAAGACATGAAATAGTACAAAGTCTTGAGAAAGGGAGATGCAAAGTCAAAATTATACCTGAAAGTAAAACAAAACATGAACCACATAGATTTTGTAATTTATTATATTCTAAGCACGTGAAGCTATTAATACTAGCATTAATAATAATACTAGCTGAAGAACAGTACAGCATTGTCTTTTATTCTCTGTAAAATACGTAAAATAATTTAAAAGGACACTTAACATTACCATTCTGAAAGTGAAGTGAACTCACAACAATCCTCAAGGGAGCCCTAAAGGCAATCTGTCCACACACTGAAATTCTGTCCCTACTTTTACAATCAAAATTAAAAAATTGTTTGCTCTTTTCGCAGATAGCATCTGTGTTGTCAGTGCATTGAACAAAGTGCTTCATCATCTGGTTACATCACAGAGCCACCCCACTAGGGAAACACGTTCACGTTTGCTGTTAGAAGACCAAGGATGTGCATTAACCCTACATAAGAATCATTAGACTCTAATATTGAAATCCTTCGAAACTGTCTACTACAATCCACTTTCATGTATCACATGAGTGGGGAAGGTAAGGCCGAGAAATAGTGACCTACAGAGACTTTCACGTAAGAAAAATTTATATGCTCAAATTCAGATTTGAGCACTGACTGTGGAGCCCTGAGTAAACATGCAGCGTTTAGTTTTCCTGTCTATAAAATGGATATCGTATCTTCCTTTCAGGGTTTTGAGATAAAATCAGATAATATGTGTACCATGATGCCCTAGACATTTAACCCTACAATAAATGACAGCTAATAAGTGGCAACTCATATAAGCAGTTGTCTGGTTAATTATTATTGTTGATATCAACACAGCTCAAGGGACAGAGCAACAAGGAGCAACTGGTTCGCAGACTGTAACTCAGTTAAGCAGTGTTCAGTCCACAGAGCTTCTCACTCTGGAATGTTCATACAAAGGAAAGTATTTATAATTGGGTTCGATTGTGTTGCTTGGTGAACAAATATCCTCTAGGTTAATGTACCGAACGGATTTCTAGAGGAAAATTACAAAATTTTAGCGCAGGCACTTTCTCTAATTTTGCTCCTGGGCCACACATGTAAGCGTCTATACTGGACAAAATTTTCTACTTTCTGTCCCTCGCCTCCAATTTAAAAACAATGCCCTGGCTTGTCATCTGAGGTCAGCATAACTATTACTAATGTTTTTATTAATTGCAAAATTTTCCAAGTTAGGTAATATGGTTCACAGTCACTATAGGCATAAACAACAATACCACTCCTACACAGGTATTGCTTTTAAATTAAGACCAATATGTCTAGGAAGAGAGCTCCACTAGTATGACCTTATGATGAGATAGCAAATTTTATCCATAATGTTAGCACTCTTTAGTGGTGCTAACATGAAGTGGTTTGTTGGTATATAAACCTCAGAAGCCCAAATACGAGCTGAAAAGAGATTTCAATTCCTTTAAAACTGTAGACTTACTGGTTATGGATGAATAGATGCTGAAAGCTACAGAACTTTTCCTAAACTACCTTGGGATTATAAACTACTAATAAATGAGGAGTTACTGAAGGAAGGCAGCCTGCATTCTCAAGCTGGCTTTCCGACCCACTTCGCTGCTCCTCAGGGAATACTGGCCAGAGAGATAAAGGCATTTCTCTGAGAGATTAGAGCCCTGGGTCCCAGAGTCCAGGGGATTACGAACCCAGCAAGTCTTTATAATTTTGAACAAGTAGTCTTGGTTAACTCCTGTATAGAAAATAAATACTTGTGGACATAGTAGAGGGAGATTTTATGCTAGGTATCTGTATTTCTTAAGCTAACTCAAAGAAAACTTTCATCTTGTTCTTTTTAAAAAGCAACTTTATTCTCCTGGTCTTTCTTCTGTTTTGTGAGGTTCACAATCTGAGTATGGTAATGAATAATGATATACATAAAAGCAAAAGGAAAAATGAAAACAGAGGCTGCACATTTTCCACACATTAAATGCCTTCAAAACCAGGTAATAATGGAATGAACAGTAGGTAAATATTGTTTACAATAAAGAATTCAAGATAATAGGTGACCCTTTCTCTTCCTCTCCCCTCTCCTCCCCCTCCCTTGCTCCCTCTCCCTGTCCTCCCTCCCTCCCTCCCTTCCTTTCCTTCTCCTGTTTCTTTCTCCTCTTCCTCTCCCCTTTTCTGTCTCTCTCAACAGGAAGCTAAATTTCGGGTTGTGTAGTTAATAATACTGATTGGAATACTGATAAAACCATACCACCTATTAGGGAAGGCGCACGTTGCACACTGAGGATAGGCATTTCTTACAAGCTCTTGAGCAGCCCGTCAGCATCCACAAGTTAATTTTCTAACAGACTGAAGCTCACAGGCCCTGAGCAGTAAAGGGAGCAGATGGACACCATAACTTTTCATCCTACACTGGACGGTGGATAGTCACAGGGAGGGTTTTCCCTCTCTTCAGCGCCGACTAAAATGAAGCTATCTGATCAACACAAGTAACACAGCCCAGGTGTCCAGCATTTTGTTCTTTCTTCCAAAATGTCAGAGCTTTCTGTGTCTTAACTCTTGAGTATTGATTTATTTAGGTTTCTAAGTTTCCTGGCAAAGCCGTCGGAAGTTAGCTTTTAAAAAGTTACACAGAAATGGAAAGCAGGAAGCCAGAACAATCGAGTCACTATTATTATTATTATTATTATTTTTTGCAACACAAGGGAGTGGTACTGTTAAGGAGCTTGGAATATTTTAACTAGGAGTGAGAAAAGCAACCAATTCTGCTGAAATCTGGTAATAAGCGGCATTCCCTCCTTTTGCAACTAAGAGATTCATTTACAGATATTTCATAACTAAAGCTTGCTTTGCAATGATAAATTCTTACACATCTATGCAATTCAATGATGCCCACTGGAAAAATGACTGCAGTAAAAGGTGCATTCATAGCTCGTGAACTGAGTCCTGTGTGATACCTGCTGGCTGTGATCACTGCCATTGCCTATTTTGCTTTCATTTTCCTCTCTTCCTGCCCTTGCCTCCTATCGCTGCACTCATTTTCAGAGGCTCCTCATTTTCTTTTCACTGGATCCATTCGGGGTCAGAGTAAGGGTCAGTCTAGGCCCAAATCACACGTCAGTGATGCTCCCAAAGTGTCTATTTCCTCATCCAAAACACTTGATCAGAACCTCTCAGCCACGTTTGTCAGGCAGGGCAACCATGTGCAGGCCTCCTCTTTGTCCCTTCTGACCTGCAGGGTGTCCTGGAGGTGAGGGGCCCCCAAGACATGCTCCTGTGACAGCAGTTACTTTTGCACAGTAGTGTAATTGTTTACTCACTCCTCTTCCTATTAGACATTTGTTCCATCAGAGTCAAGATTGTTTTCTTCATTAGACTCTTTCAAGTTCTTACCTGCAGAAAACACATAGCAGATCTATAAATATTTGTTGAGTAAGGGAATAAAGACATTGATTAGTCAATTAGGCAATTAATTCACACTCTAGTAGAGATGGTGCCTGCCATAACTCTTCTGTTTCTTGAAATATAATTAGGGATCAACTGAAATTATTACTAGATGATTTTATTTTTTAAGTAATGTCTCCACATAAAATATTCATGTGTTCATGGGTAAGGAAAGATATTCATTGAGCACCTACTGTTTCCCTGTAACTATTCTGTATACTGGGGAAAGAATGGTCAACAAAGTGGATCAAACTTCCAGGCTTCAGGACCCCAAGAAGTAATATGGAAAAGAGAGGATGAGGACAGTAATCCAGAGGATCACAGAAGACAGGTGCTGGATCGTGGGCTGAGAGGAGACATTTCCAGAAGGACAGTGGCTACAGCAGAGGCTGAGGACATGTGCTGAGGATGTGGACATCCAGCGGGAAGAGCGTTCAGCGTTGGTTCAGAGAAAGGTGAGGAGCCTTTGTGCAGCATGAAAGGAGACTTCTCTGACGTGATTTCCACTGTCATGGAAGGATGCCGAAAGTGGTGGAGAACAGAATTTGTGCAGGAGAGGGCCACTTAGATCCTTTAGAAGGGGGGATGGCAGCTTAAAGTGCAGTGGCCCTGGGAGGTGTGGCAACTTGTCAGATTTCAATTAAATTCTGAGGCTAGAACCCATGGAATGGACTAGGTACACGGTGGGAGAGAAAGTGAAGGGACAATGCTTCCTCTGCTGGTTCTTCCTTTTTCCTCCTGACAATCAGAATGGATCAAAGTGGTATTAACTGTGATAAGGAATGCTGGGAAATTCAGACCTTAGTTTTTGGTTAAGTTTGATATTCTCATCAGACATCATCGCAGAGTTGTTGAGTAGCAAGTTGTTTACGGGGCAGGAACTCAACGTCTGAAGTGAGGGATGTAGTCGTAATTCCTCGTATCCGCACACCAATGTGACTAGAGTAGGAAGGTCATCACCTAGGAAATGGATATCGATGTAGAAAAAGGAAAAAGCCTGACTGCTGAGGTGATACACATGATACTGTTTCATCTTTGTAATTTAAGCTTCTGATGAAATAATCTATTTGTCTTTAGACTTTTAATCTTTTTTTTTTTTTTTCTTGGCACCTCTCTTCATTCTAAAGCATACTTATTTTTAACCTCAGCTTAAATATTATTCCTTTGTGGACATCTTCCCTGACCTTCTAGAGAGAAAGAGCAAACCCCATTTATATGAACTCCAGTATCACCTTTGCTGCTACTTATCCCTGTGTAACACACATCACCTGTCTGTAACTCAACAGATGGTCTTACGCTGTGTGACTCTTGGGGCCAGGGATTGTATCTGTTTTACTTCATTGTGTAAACACTTCCTAATTCAGTGAAAGCCTGTGATAGGTTCTCAATAACTTATTTGTTAAACTCAATTCAAGTTCTAACTAGAAATCAGTCCGCTTTTGACTTCTGGGTAAGTGGTCCATTATGACACTAGATCACCATCCAACAGCTGTAACTGCAGAAGTAACGAGTGGGTCACTAACAGGATCTGCGGTTCTCTATGTTTCCACTTCCTTTCCATCCCTTCACCGTTCCAAGCCACCACCATCCTGATGGAACAGTGCAATTACACAGAGTGCTAATTGTCGGCTAATAGGAGGAATAATGATAAAATTGCATAGTTCATTCATGTAATAACACACAAATTACTGTTTTAGATTCCTTCCCAATTTATAACAAAGTTTACTGATACTGACCCAATTTTTCACAAGCACATTAGAAAATAATGTTGGTAGACAACATTGCATTCAAGTGCTGAATTGAAAATGTATATAAGCCCTGCACTTGGGCCTAATTAGAAAGGAAGGAGTATTTTGTTTTCCATTTTAAAGTCTCCATTTTATGTAGCTGTTATAACCATTAAATATAGAAGGGAATATTGTGGTTTCCAAGCTTTGCTCTGAGATTAGATGTGAGATTTGAAAGAAGGAAAACATACTCAAAACATATTCAATTGTTTCCACTACATATAAGTAGACCCCTCATATTGAGAAGTCTTCATGGGGAACTACTCAAGTTAATTTAGATGCTGAACATTCCTCCACACTGATCACATTTGTGTTAATTTCCCCCTGGTTTTTTAGTATTTTATTTAATTTTTATAATGATGGTTATCAAATCCAGAGCCTCAAGCATAGGCAAGTACTCAGCCCCTAAGTTCAACTTCAACCCTCCCTGGTTTTTCATATTAATCTTATTTTATGTTAAAAATGTATAGCCATGGGGCTCATGAAGATATTTTGTTGAATGTCAGACAACATGTACTGTGGTGGTCCCATAAAGTTATAATTGAACTGAAGAATTCCTATTGCTTGCTATACCTCTTCTACTGTTTAGATACACAAGCACTTCCCCTTGTGCACAAACAACAGTAGCCTAGAAGTAACAGGCAATTCCATCTGGGATTGTGTAAGTATCCTTAGGGTATTCACACAATTACAAAATCACCCAAGGATGAATTTTTCACAATGTATCATCACTGTTAAGTGATACATGACTGTATTATTTATAGTTTTTCCTTCAACTTTAAAAATTCTACAAATCTACCCTTCTTACAGTATTCCTTGGAGGTGTGTAAAAATCCAATATATCTCCTGTTATTGAATTATAAATAATGCAAGGGCTTATTCATATTTGCATATGATAGAGTAATAATTTTGAAACAACTCACATCTGTTCTCTTCAGAAATGACTCACTGCTTATGCATAAAATCTGAATTTGAAACTGTTAGGATCTCAGCATGGCTACCATCTTTCCTTTCACATTAATTTCTATTTCCAAAAACATACTATTTAAACTGCATAAGAATAGGTTCACCCAATTTCTCCCAAACACACCCCTTCTAAATCTTATGCTGTCCTCTCATTCATACTAATTCCACTACTTTGAATTTCTTCCTTTCTCAACTCTAAATTTCCAGGCCATACAAAAAGTCCAACATGGAAATCTGAAGTATCCCTACGGATTTCAACTTGCACTTGTATCTGCAGTTACTAAGCTTTCACAGAATGTGATTTTTGATGATGTTGTTAGTCATCCCAGGCACATTCATTGATTCCTCCAACTCAGTTCAACATTTGTTGATCATTATGGGCAACATGCTGGGTATAGATATTTAAAAGTCAGGATCATATCTCGTTTGTCTATCATGACTTTTCATAACATTGCTCACATCCCCAATAACTAATGGAAAGGATAGGGTGATGAATACCCATTCATAGATTTCATACTCTCTCAGATCAGTGTAGTGGATGGCATTTGTGTCCTGGCTGGTAACCCATGGCAACAAGCGCAGGTGGGGAGGTGGTTAATAACGCTGACATTTGACCTTGACCCAGACTAGCTCCTGACTCATGTGTTCAGCCTGTACCAGAAGAATGAGTATTAACTAACTTTCTGCCAGCCCAGTGACTTCCGAGGAGGTGTTTTTAAAAAAGCAACACTTTCGGTAAATTGAGACAACCGTGTAGAACAGTTCACCGTGGGAAGCATTATCTTACCCCACTGCTGGCCACCATTAAGGCTAGATGACTGAACACCACACCTTTGCTCGGCAGTTCTTCCCGTGCCTCTCCTGAGAGGTTTCTCCTGAGCAACAGCTTCTTTGCCAACTGTGTACACTCATGTCCCTGTCCAGCCTGTGCCGTAGAATGCCAGATGGACAGTTCTGGGCACTCCAGGGGTGTTGTTTGTTTGGAATCCTTTTCCTTGTGGTTAGGAGACATGAGGGGATGTGATCTTAAATAGATTGGAGTTGTTCTCTTTTGGTTCCATACAGATCTAAAGATAGTATTTCACTAGTTCTATGAGAAATGCTGTTGGGATTTTGATTCAGATGGCACTGAATCTGCATGTAAGTTTTGATAATATGGTCAATCTGTCTGCCTGCATATCTATCTATCTATCTATCCATCCATTCATCATTTCTCCACCCATTTATCATCTATCTTGAGACCTTTAAGCTAAAGTAAGGCTGACATTTGCTGATGGCTGATTAATTTTATTTCTAAGGCCCAAAACTTTGGAAAAAGTGTTCTATTTCAATGACTTTGTGATGCTAGTTTTCCAAGCATCATTTGGTTTTGGGGTTCATTCTGATGGCACTGCTGAGTCTTTTAATTTCTGTCTGATAAATTCATCAGGAAAGCCAAGATAAAAAATGAATATTATGGGAAATACAGTGCAAGAAAAAGTGTTGAAATATTAAGTTCAAAATATGTGTTTGCTCAAGCACAGAAAGCTTAAGCATACAAAATCTGTGCACATTATGAGCTCAATTTTATTTATAAGGTCACTGATCAATAAGTCCAATATGTATCATGTATTTTCTTCCAAACTTTTCTCCTCTCTCTTCCAAAAAATAAGGTTTATCAGTGGTTGGTTTCAAAAGAAACTATCTAGAAATGAAAAGAAACTCATTACTTACAGTAAAATATCAGTAAGATGTCAAGGAGAACCTGCTGGCATTTTTTCTGGGCTAAATTTCCCTTATCTGATAGAGACAGCTCTACAAATACGATTTCTGTATTCCACTAGGTCTTTCCTCCGTGTTTTGAGAAAGAAACTCAGAGGCATTTACATGCCCGAGGGCAAGAGCGCGTACTAGACCAGTGGTGGAGAGGGAGAACAGAGCAGAGACAGGAGCAGATGGCGCCATGCACCTTTTCGCCTTCCTGGACATCGTGAGCTGTGAGACTCAGCAGCTGAGGGAAGCCAGACTGGAATTACTCCAGAGAGGTTCAGACGCGCATCCCCCCAGGCCCACTTTCTTATGTTTTGTGGAAAATAAAACCTGAGGAGTGTCCCCAGAAGATTTTCTGTGAGCACTGTCTTCTCTGGTCAGAGATAAATCAATACATATAGACATAAAACGTTACTGCCAGGACTTTGGGAGCATTGCTGTGCTAGTATACCGAAACTGGACTGTTTCCTCAACTGAGAGAGTCAAATGTCTTACTTTTGCCTTTTCTAATTCTGAGACTTGGCCCAACTAAGCTGCCCGATTGAGCTCAGACTTGTGATTCTGCTACTTCATCTTCCCAGCATGCCAAGATCACCGGCGCTCACCACCACACGCGGCTCCTTCTACAGACCTTCTAATGAATGCACAGTGATTGTACATTTTTAAGACGTACAATGTAATCCTAGGTGTGGACTGTAAAGTGATTAAATTCACCTAATTAACACATGTATCATCTTATATGCTAATTTTTTGTTGTGAGGACATTTGAAATGTATTCTTTTATCAGTACTGAAATGTATGATGTATATCTAATAATTAATACATTAATTATTTGTTAAAATAAGCTAATTATCATTAACTATAATCACCATCCTGTGCAGTAGGTGAATGGATATTATTACTTTCTTGTGAGTGGAGCCGTGTAGCATCTACACTTCTTCCACGCCCCCTCATTCCTCAGTCTCTGCTCACTAACATTCTGCTCTCCATGATGGAAAACTACCCAGCCTTCTAAAGGAGGGAGACTGATCATTTCTGACAGTATGCATGAATCTAAAAGATGTTATGCTAAGTAAAATAAACTGGGCACAGAATGATGAGTACCACTTAATCTCATTATGATGTGTACTCTGAACAGTAAGGTTCTCATTTTTGAAGACATTTTCAGACACAAGGAATATTTCTCCCAGTTAAAGACAGTTGATGTACTTCTTACAGAGTGTCATTTGTAGCCCTTTTCTCTTGAATGCTTCCCGTAATTACTTTACAAAAACGTTTATCTTGGATTAAGAAATTCTTACTCCAAATCATATCTTCTGTTTACCTTTCCTGTGACAATGCTTAGAAGTACAAGGTTTGCATTCAGATATACCCAGGCTTCCATTCCAGTCCTAGAATTTATTGACTCTGTGGTGCTGAATTTGTGTTCTAAATTTCTCCAAAGCAGTGTCCGTCTTTGCCCTACGACCTCAGAACTGAGTGAATCAGGCCCACCACAACTATTTAGGATAATACTGTGTTCCTTTCTTAAAATCAAATAATTATGCAAACTTTATTACATCTAAAAATACTTTCCAGCAGCTCCTAGATCAGAACTTGATTACATGGGACTATATCCTCGCTAAGACCACACATAGGAAAGAAATTCACAATAACCTGTAGGTTCCCAATAGTGCTTCACAACTTTTCAAGATGGATATGAACATCTCTTTGCCAGGGTTTTCCTTTTAGAGCCTGTGCTAGTCTGTTTCGAGCTCTAGCTGTTATCTGCTTCCCTTCATCGCCAAGATGTTCATGCATGGTCTCCAATTATTTTCTGTGGACAAGACTTTTCACATGGACTACACTGGGTCAAATGGAGATGACTCATAAGTAGGGGCCTCATACCACCAGTGGACAGGCAAGCAGGGACTGTGCTCTGGGACTGCGCTCTCCGCTGACCCTTTTGCCAACTGGGGTTTGCTGGTTTTCACAGTGATTCCCCTTTTCAGTTTTCAGGGTTACCATAGGGGAGCAGTGAAGATGGGAATAAGTCATTTAAAACACCAGAGGTTATTTTGCTCTTGCTGTGGTTGCTTGCCTGTAATAAAAAACATTCAAGGGCTAATGAAAGTCTTTAGTTAATTTCCAGAATTAAAAGAAATTGATCCAGACAATTTTTGCTGGTTTCCTCACTGGAGAAGGAAAGGATTTTCAAATGCACCTACCATTTTGCTGATAAAATATTGTCCCATATTTTCTGGTACAGGAACTGAATGTTGTCACAGCTGGCATGTCATTGTTCATCTAGGTCATCAGTCATCGCCAACAATTCAGTGATTTGATGGTAAAGAGCACAGCAGCATGGAAAGTACTAGAAAGCATTTATATGCAACGGGGCATCACTGTTCTATAGAGAAGGATAAATCTGAGTCATTTGCAGAAAATGGGCAAACCTCAGGACTATAAGTGTAATAAATCAGACACACAGAAACTCAAAGTGTAAATAAATTAAGGAGCAAACTGAAAGACAGGTAATAGGAAACAGGAAGATAAGTGTTTAGCAAATGAGAAGGAGATGCAAAAGATGGAAGGAGAACAAGGGAGAGAACAGCAAGGGGTTGTAAAAGAATCAAAATGTCTTCTTCACTTGCACTGGCTCCCCCGGTGACTGTGATCGTTGGGTGCTGCAAACATGGACTCATAAAACATCAAAACAGTTACTAATTAAAAGTAAACAGGGGGCTGGGGATTTAGCTCAGGGGCAAAAGCGCCTGCCTGGCAAGCGCAAGGTCGTGAGTTCGGTTCCCGGTACCGGAGAAAAACCAAAAAAAAAAAAAAAAAAAAAAAGGAAACAAAAACTATTCAACTATAAAACTATTAAATAATAACTATAAAACTATTAAATGATAAAGCATAACTATTAAACTATAAAAACTGTTAAAATGGTAACATTTAAAAAGAAGTTTAAAATAAAGTAAGAATGATAAAATTCATTTGCATAAAGAAAAATCTGCTCTAGTCATTAACGTAATCATAAGTAGTACTAATTGAGAGTCAAGTTTTTGTTCCAGTCACTAGAATAATGGTTAGGAATATAAACACATTCATAGTACTTCAAGTTTATAAAAACTTTAAAAAATACACTTAAAATCTAATACTAGAAACAGAGATAATTAAGGGAAATTGAATTCTGCTATAAAAATAAGAATTAAATTAAAGTGGACCTGCCGGACATGGTGACACACGCCTGTGATCCCAGTACTTGAGAGCCTGAGGCAGGAGGATTGCTGTGAGTTTGAGACCAGCCTGGGCTACAAAGTGAGCTCAAGGCCAGCCTGAACTGCATAGCAGGACCTTGTCTCAAAAAGACCAAAAAAAAAAAGAAGTTCAAATGGACCTTTTAATAATTCATGGAAAATATTTTCATAAAATTTTGCATGAAATTTTAATAATTCACAGAAAGTATTTTCACATAGTTGCAGTTTCTTTTTTTGTTATTTGCCTTTGGTTAACTTTTTATATAACATCGACGTCCTGGAATTAAATTTAATGTCTTTCCCTTGAGTGAGTACCCAACAGCTTTAACTCCTAAAGGTGAAACCAAGAATTCACCCACGTGAAGTGTATAAAAGACTACAAAATGGAGCATATAATAACTGGATGTCATTTGTCATACTGAAACACAAAATAGATATGACCAAGGCTTAGGCTGTCCTTTTCCCCAAGGAGTGTGGGAAGTTGCCAGTTATAATGCGACCATTAAGATCTAGGGGCAGGAAGGTTAGTGTGTGCTCATTACATGATGGTGTCACAGGGCTTTGGGCCCCAAATCTGTCTCCTTGGAGCTGTGTGAAACCGAGCAAGTAACCTCATTACTGTAAATGTCGGTTTCCTTGAGGCGAATTTGCCACTATGATCTTCAATTACAGACACAACATTAGTGAATCATTGAACCCCGACACTGAGAATCAGAAAATATGAAGAATCGTCCAACACACCTTGTACACAGTCTATAAAATATATATATGAACACTGCTCAGGAAATAGTGACTGATAAGCAAAATATTACAGTAATCATTTATGGAAATACTTCAGATGAGATTGGGCGCGTGCAGGGTGGTATGGTCATAGACAGAAACACTTCAAAGTATTTCTTTAACAAATCTTCAGAGATCTTTATTGTAAAGTTACAGTTATCTAGTACTATTCTGAGTATAGCACCTAGTATCTAAAGATGTGTGAGCTGTGAAACACTTTACATTTCAGACAGAGAATTTCAGACACATGTATAATCGTAACTAATGTAAATATTTAGGAGAGGATAGGACAAACGCACTAGCACATTTTATTAGTTGTTCTATGATTTCAGTGTTTGTCCTCTCCAAAGTTCACCCTGCGATTTAGAGGTGGAGCCTTTGAGAAGTGGTTTGCCCACGTGGTGGGATGATGTTGTTAGCAAAGGGCGGATTCAGTTCTCTTCTGCCTCTGTGCCCTTCAGCCTTTGACCTCAGGAAGATGCCACAAGAAGGCTTTCTCCAGATGCCAGCACCGTGATCTTCGACTTCCTAAAAGGGAACATTGAATGGAGAACCTGGAACCATTAACAGCACGTTGCCAACAACTCCTTGCAGTATAAAGGTGCAGCAAGGAACGTGTCCAACTCTGTTCTCACCCTCATGGAGATCACAGACAGGAAAGAAAGGCAAACAGTAACCTAAGACTTGCAATTCATTCAGATTTCAGTCATTCAGTAACATCAGCCAGTTTGGGTCCTGAACACTACGTGGACACTAAATGTACACCAACAACATCACCACGAAGTTCTCTTTTCCATCTGAGTATTTTGTAGTTGCTATATAATTTCAGAAGATCTTCTTTATTTATCTCTTTCTCTCTCTGTCTTTGTTTCCTTGATTTCTTTGTAACCTCATTGCCTTTCCATAATTTCTGTAATATGTAAAAGATATTAACTACCGTCACTAGTGCTTCATGGTCGAGAGAACTTTGCCATGGCTTATAGCTGGAGTTTTATAGAAATAAGTCTTACTGTTTCTTGTTATAGATGAAATTCTGAAGTACAAGAGGACAAATAACTTGATCAACATAACACAAACACAGTCTCGTCCTAACATCTTCACCCCTTTACATCTATGCTATGAACTGGCTCCCTAACGCTGGGTGGGCGCAAGCTTGATGGGTGTGTGAGGACATTTGTGTGGTGCGGAGTAGGAGGAGCAGGCTTCCTCGTTCCTGAAGAGCTTCCATGCTCCCCGGGAGTGTGGCACGTGCTGAAATAGCAGTGGGTGCCTTCCAGTTAGAAGTAATAAATGAGTCAGCACACTGTGAACACACCTCTAGTACAGAACAGAATGATAAAGTCACTGGGAAACTTTAAAGGAAAAAGTGCTGAATTGTTGAACTTGGGAAACACTGAGATGTGTGATAACTTCCCTTTTCATCTTACAGTTCTCTGAGCTTCCTCAATGTCACTCCAGTGAAATCAGAGAATTGGACTGGTTCCACTGTCAGCCAGGAGACAGCCAAGGAGAAAGTAGCTCTTCCTTTGCTCGGTGGCCTTTGGTGGCCCGTGTAAAGACTCACATAGCAGACTGGAGAGAAATATCAAGAGCAGATGGCTCCTCGCAGAGATGTTCATAATCATCCTATTTCCCAAGGAGAAACCCAAGACAAGCACATTAGAAGGAGATTGTCACTAAGATTCCATTAGCCAATCTGTTTTCTGGGCCTGGTGTATGACACGCAAGCCTCAGGACTTCCAGCGGCAGTGGTTGGAACCTGTAATTCCATAGCTCAGCCCTTTTTCCTATGAAAATACTATTTAAACTGTCTCTTGCAAACTGTGTGTATTTGTATTCTTAAGCATTCTGTGTGTGTGTGTGTGTGTGTGTGTGTGTGTATGTGTATGCATAAATATCATAAATTATATTATGGGAAGGAATGGGTGAAGTAGCTGCTTATATATGATAATATGAATATTGGGTTATGGTTAACATTTTTATATACATTAACTTCTGAACAAAATCATTTTTCTGTGCTAAGAAAATCCCGAGTCAGGAAAATGTGTAGTAGCAAACAGCAGATGCTTTTTAGCAGTTTATTCTGTTGCCTTAGGATATTTCTTTCTAAAAATGACCCAGAAACTGTAAAGAGTAATAGAAAGCATTTGTTTCAAATCTTAGCAGTGTAAGTACCTACTGGTGTTCAGTATTAACACTTAAAAATATCACTCAAGAAGCACCCAAAATATGCAGTAAAAATCTAAACTGTGAAATGTAATGTCCTCCCAAAGCAGTATATTACATGTTTGGGTTACATGGTGTATTTGACCTGCTGGACCATAAGGAAAACTATGTCGGGCAGAAGGTTCTGATTCTTTGCCTGGTATTGAGCTGACTGTAATTTGTACTGTAGAAGTGTCAGTAACTTCAAGAAACATGTGATATCAAATGAATTAACTTGGCTATAATAACAAAAATAAATCTAAATTGCATGCTCTACTTTACTCTCAACAACAACCTCAGTAGACAGTTTGATCATTTCCCCCTTATCCAGCAGAGGAGATAGAGGGGCAGGTGAGGCATCTTTCTCTTGGTCAGTCAGCAGGTGAGTGGTGTCACCCAGCTCTGAAAGTGTGTCCCCATTACTGGTGCCCTACTGTATCAATGGCATGTGGGTCATCTGAGATGGTAGGCAACTTACTTGCATTATATATGTACAGTGTATCTTCTACATTGCTACATTTTATGGTAAAAATGAAATTTGAGCCCCATTTGCTTCCTCTCTGTAGAACATGTCCACTTCCCAATAGCTAGTGTGGCTGAAGGGAAGTCTCCAAGGTAGCTTCTGAATGTAATTTCCCCTACACAATTAGAATACATCACTGCAGTCCTGTTCCATTCAAGGAAACCTTACTGAGTGCCTGTTATATGGGTGGAAATAAAAGGGAAAATGATGAGCTAGTGCAGCTCATTCCCGCAGAATCTTCCAGTCCAGTAAGTGACATAAAAAAATGTAAAATGATTTAGAAAACAGATATAAAAGGGAAATAAAATTTCTCAAAGAGAAGAGATTACTTTCTCACATGATGTATTGGAGGCCATTTGACAGGGAAAAGAGGGTATTTGGATTCAAGCTTAATAACAGGCTCACTTCAGAGTGACAGTGACGGTCACTTCAATAATACATATGTAAGTGTGGAGGAAGACAGTGTGCTTCTATTATGGGTACATCACTGTTAAAATAGTGTATCTCTCTGGCCACCTAGGTGACATAGCCTGTACTTTGCATATGTCTTTCAAATCTACAACAAATTGTAAGATAGGTATTACAGATGTGGAAAATGGAGCACACAGAGTTTAAGAGATCTCCCAATAGTAGTTCTTTCTCAGTATTGGTCTGGATTCCAACTAAACTCTAACTGGTTTTCTGTACTATACTGTCTCTATACTTACTCTGTCTCTATACTTACTCTTTCTCTTACTTACTCTTATACTTCTCTATACTTACTCTTACTTACTGTACTATACTTACTCTTTCTTGTTGCTGAGACAAAATACCTGACACCCAAAGTTAAAGACAGAAAGGTTTATTTAGCTCACAGTTCGTGAAGGTTTTAGTTCATAAGCAACTAGCTCCAAAGTGGGCTGGCACATGACACAGGGGCAAGAGTACAAGGTGGCAGAAGACAGCAAAAGCAACAAGATCAGAAAGTGAGGAGAGCAAGCCTCTTTCCCTCCCTTATATTGTAAGCAGGCTACCTGCCCTAGGGTGGGTGTGGCACTCACACCATCTCCACTCCCTCCTTTTGCACAGGCTCAGGATGTTTACAAGGTGAGGACCCTCGCCCCCAGCTGAGTCACATAAACTTCTAAACTTCTCAAGCTCATACAATAAATCAACCTTTACAACATCCTGGAGCATAAACAGCTGCCCTAGGGTATGTCCTCTACACCCTAGGATGCACAACTGCTGAGTTACTTAGTTAGGCTTCTCAACTTCTAAGATGATACAGTGTGTCAACCGTTACCTACACTATTTCCCACAAACTATAAAAACAGCACTGTCTTTTTTTGTGAATAGAATTGTTAAAGAGGACTGATGTAAGAATGATTTGAAAAGTTATATGGGATCCATCAAATAATAACATCTTTTTGTACGCTAAGAATTGTAACTCTTTATTTAATGCAGATAACAACTGTAGGAAGAAAGTATTGCTACGATTAGTCCTATTTCCAGACGAGAAATCTGAAGCACAGGAAAATATATTTCCAGAGCCTCAGAGTCATGGGGTCAGGGTTAGAATTTGGGCTTTTAGCCACTGGACTTGTTGCCTCTCAGAGGATGGAGGATAAAGAATGCTGAAAGACTCAGGAAGGGATTTTAAATTCTTTCTGAAATAATAGAGATCCAATAAGACATTTAATTAGAAAAGCAACCAAATCAGATCTTGTGCTTCTGATAAATTTTCTTGTTGACAATGTGCAGTTTAGATCAGAGAGGGGAGAGGAAAACTGATCTATAATTCTCATATCCAGACAAAATATGAAGAAGGCATGAGCCATTTTGTCTTAAGAAGAGATTCTTTGTTGAGGATATATTGAAGTAGAAAACAGCAGATGTTATCACTTATTAGAAGAGAGGCAACTCATAGAAGAGCTAGGAGACATTTCCAGTCACTACAGGCAGAAGGATGGCAGCATTATTCAACAATTTAGCCTGACTGATTCCTATAATTAAAGTGGAGTGACATAGCAAGTTCTGGAAAACCACACGGTGAGGGTCCTTTTAACTCAGGATATACCCAGGAGTCTCTCTTGCTTGCACAAAGGGAAGGGAAATTATGTTGTGTGTAACTGGAAATCTCCACAAGTTCATATAAGAAAAATAGACTTGATGTCAATTATTCTAATTTCATAAAAAATAGTCAAGGCAAAGAACATTTGGTTCAATGAAATGTGTGCCTTCTCAAGAGATAGCTCATGCTGGTAGCTATTGAAGTCCTTTGGTATTTTTTTTTTTTTGATTCTTCTTGCACAATTATATTGAAGGCCCTGGAAAATTTGAGATCCCATAAATTACAGTGGTACTTCGGTTCATGAACTCAATTTGTTCTACAATTTTGGGAAAGATGTCCATGTTTGTATTTGTGTAGGAAAGATGACTGCAGTCATGTTTGTCACTTGATGCAAAGTTTGCAAACAAAAATAAGACATTGCCAAATGCTTCTGTTTGTGAATCAAACTGTTTGTAAGCAAAAGTGTTCGTGAACCTCTGTACCATTGTAAGTGATTTTGTCAGTCTGCAAAAATTTATCTTGGAGAATTCAGTGAGATGTCTAGGATTTCTGGTAACAAAAGAATAGTTGTTTATACTCAGATAGAAAGACAGGTGAGTAGTCATGTGAGTATGCACATGTATTGCATATTTAATGACAGTTTCCTCTTAACAAACTTGGGAACAACTGAGACTTGTGAAGACTTTTACTCAGAAGAAACCATGAATATTGGGTTTTGACCGACTTTTACCTCTCATTTCTTTTAGTTATGCCATAATCACTATTGGGATAAACAACTTGTAAGAGGTGGAAGGCATTTAGAAATTTAGATTTACTTTAAGATTCCAGGTCATTGCCAGGAACCCCACTGAAAATTGAACAAGATCAACCTTAAAAGGGAGAATGTAATTGGAGTTATCAAGGACAATGACAGCTTGCTTTAAATGGATCTTCATCAGAGGCTCCAACTTTTATCATCACCAGACTTTTCAACCACATCAATGTTTGTACATTTTCTAATTTCCTCCTTTACCCTGGTCTGCAATGCTCCTGGCTGTAACCTTCCACAATGCTCATCACCCCACTGTCTTTTCTTTAGTCTTGTTGTGAGACTCACCTATGATCTGTCCAGTAATTACATTAGTTTTCCTTCAACCTCTCAAAGTGTGTCAGTTTTCCTCCTATGTTCTGTGCATCCCTTTTCTTCAGAGTGGAATAAGTGTCCTTTTTTTTGTATATAGGTTGCCACATTATGTTCCACTGCTTCTCCACCAGCCTTCCTAGCACGCCCTGTACACATGAAAGTACTGGGTGTCTGGATCACTGTTTTGTTATTCCATCATAATTCTTAATGCATTAGAAAGCATGGAGAACATTATACACATTATATACTATTGTGTATTACATGTGGAATATTATATATGACAGACATTTGTATCTATGTGTGTGTCTGTGTGCACAGATATATGCAGAGACTTTGATATTCCATTTCAGCATCCTCCTGTCTTAGTCATAACTACAGTGCAACATGCAAACTTTTGATTTTGAACATCCTACTCTTGTGTCACAACTGAGGTTTCCAAGTATGTAGTTCTAATGCTCAGTACAATGCACCTTCATTCTCATCAGGGCCACACATCCGCTCCTGCTAACAATGTCTAGCTCTCCACCATAGTTTGTGATTTTGTTTCATTGAATATATTGTTAGTCATTTGACAAATATGTGTGGAGTGTTCCACATGTGCCAGAAATGCACCGTACTGAATACCCTGGTATATTAGCTTTCCCATCACTGATAAACAAACCCACAACTTGAAGGAAGAGAGGTTTTATTCCATTCATGGTTTCAGCAGGCTGCAAGGCAGGGTCATCAGGGTGGAAGGGTGTGGAGGCACAAAGCCGCTTAGCTCGTGGTGGGCAGGAAGCGGAACGCAGGGAGAATAGCAGAAATGAGGGACCCTGGGACAATTGCTAGAAACATTCACTTTCCTCCACTCTTTCTATGTTCATCACGCTCTTCTAACAAACCCTCCTCCGTGGTTTTATTCTGATTTCTACTAATTTTATATCAACCTTGGAACAGCTGAACACAGTTGGAAAGACCACAAATTCTAAGGCAAACACTTCCAATTTAAATGTATAACTACCGCTTAAAGTAGTCTTTAGCACTGAAGTCTTGTTTTCCTAGTTAATTCAGTTTTCTGATTCCTGAAACATAACTGCATCCTTTCTCAGCTAACCTCCACTTCTCCATTCTCCTTCAAATGAGTTCAGTGCAGTCTCCTTATCGCCACAGGAAAATAGAAACACAGACAGGATAAACATCAGCTCCTCATGCACAAATTCTACAAGTATCAATTCCTGACTGGCTTTTTTGTTTTTCCCCTACTTCAAGGGATAAGCTCTTCCCAAGCCTGTCTGTACCCACTTTCCACTATGCTCTGAATCCCACCCCATCTTTCTCATTTTTATTTTAAAGAGAATAAAAGTAAGAAAAAAACACTAAAAATGATACAGAACTTCAAAATAAGATGATAGGAAATCAACAGTCATTATATTGCATATTGTTATCTTCAAAGTAGTTGTTCAGATTACCAGATATAGGCATGCAAAATTGGTCAAAAAAACAAGCACAAACGGGGCCATTCAATAAACCAGTAGAAACTAGTAGTACAATTGTCTTAGCTATTTTTTATACGTACATCCCTTCCTTTCTTTCTTTTCTCCTTTTGCTCATCCCAGTTGTTCTTTCCTTTTGAGCAGTTTCTTTTCCTTTCACAATATTTATTGTTCCTTTTGGATTTTATTTATTCTTTCAGTTTCTTACATTAGGGAGACAATATGACATTTAACATATGAGTCTGATTTATTTCACTTATGAGTATGGTCTCTAGTTGCATCTACTTACCTATAAAAGCCTCTAGTTTATCCTTCTTTATAGCTGAGTAGTATTCCACTGTATAAAAAGAACGTGAGATATCACTTTTGCAGTTTCACTTCTTCCTTCTCTTTCCTCCCTACATGATTATATTAAAAATGCAAACCTCCCTTAAATGTATGAAATATATATATATATATATATATATGTATGTATATGGAGAGAGAGAAAGAGAGAGAGAGAGAGAGAGAACCAGGTTAAAGAGATACTGTATCAGCTCTTATTTCTACAGTGTTATTTTTCCACATAGTAAAAACCAAGGGGCATTAGGTAATATAAAAACCTAGAATTCACTGTGAATTTTGTCATATTCACATCAATATAAGGATCACATGTTAGTTTAACAGGAAAATGCTAAACCCTTGTGAAATGAGAACAGAATTTCCTATTAACCAGAGAGACAAGTTTCTTTTTTAGGGGTGTGGAGGGTATTGACAACTGAACCAAGGACCTTCACACTGAACTACACCACTGGTCTTTTTTCAATTTTTAGAAAAATTCTGAGACAATGTCTCACTAACTCCTGCCTGGCTAACTCTTTAAATTGCCTGGCTAAAGACACAGAATTCTTAAGATGAAGGTGACAGACAGAAACCATAGAGAGACTGAGGCAGGAGATTCAGGCACAGCAAAGCAGGTGGGCAATTGTGGGTGACCTGTCGATCATACCCAGCTACAGGCAGAACAGCTTCTGATTGAGGCACCTGACACCCATCAGAGGACGGAAGGATCTGAGGCCAGAGGAGGGTATAAAAGGGCGGCCATCGACCTCAGGGATGCTCTGAGCTTTTCCTTTGGATGCCCTGTGCTATATGGAGTCTTTTCACAAGCTTGCTCTGCAGAACACACTTCAACAAATTTAACAAATGTAAAACCTGGTCTTACATTTAACACTGTATTTCTTCATTTGTCCAGTTCTTTGGAAGGGGCCCATGGGTACCTCAGCATCTGGTAACAGAGGCACTCTGAACACCAAAGCAGAAAAGGTCTTGCATGCACAGGGCAGAAGAAATCATGACAGCTCTCCAGGGACCCAGGTTTTAACTGAAGTTACTAGTGTGCGTTTCACACTAATATCAGTGCAACGGTGACACACTTACGGCACAATGATTGTAGAGTCACTGTAACCTCGAGGAATGCACAGTGGAAGTCAAATAAAACAACACTGGCAAAATGTCTTTAAAAATCCTGAGGGGAGATATATATTCATTAATAATTTTTACTTCAGAAATAAAATCAACTAGAATGATAACATCAACCCCAGGAGCTCCTAAGAATTCGGTTGAATTTATCGTGGTATTTACATTGGACTTATGAATGCATTACAAGAATATCCAGAAAACGGAAGGCCGGGTACCAAAAATTACCATAACAGATGCTGGATTCACGTCAAAAGATTTTGAATATTTTAGTCCCTCCCATTGTTTTCTTTCTGTGCCCTGACTGCATTCTAAGGCCGTATTCAACAAGTGGAGCAGTGGTGACTTAAACAAAGGTAGAACTGGGCATGAAAGAGCAGCTGGACAATTGCTGGCCAGACTTCTTTCTACTAATCCACTTGGCACGGATTTCCTATTTGAGTTTCTAAAAGGACAAAAATTAATTAATTGAAAAGTGGCGAGAGAGAAAAAGCGAATGTAGCACCAAGTGATGTAAGCAAGAATGAGTTTATGTACAAAATGCAGGCCAGTAAGTTTATATTCTTGCTAAATATGATTTACAAATTAAACTGCAATTTTTCTAGCAGTTTGAGGACGCAGTCCTACAAGTCATGTGATGAGTGATAAGCAAGAGATAAAAACTGTCCTACTGATTCAGAATTGCATGTGTCACCTATGTGATGTCAAGAAAAGTTACTCTCAGAAATTGCCATAGAAAAGGTGGTGTCTAAGCAAAGAAGAAAGTGAGAATCATTGTTATAAATGGAAGTTAAACTTGCTTTCAATACAAGAAATGTAGAAATACTACTACATAAGACCTTTCCTTGGCCTGCTTGAGTGATATTTAACGTAATGAAAATTACCTAGTAAATTTAGAGAAAACATGTAAGGTGCATATGAAGCATATGCATTTAAAGCTCTGAAGTTTCACCACTGAGATGGATGTCACAGCTTTGATGATGGCAGCAATGCCAGTCCAGGCTCCTGATTCTGTTCAGACAAAATAATATTCCGTGAAATACTAAATTAAATGATAATATTCTATTAAAGTAAAATAGTACAACAGCGACACTCACTGCTGGAGTGTGTTTTTCAGCCCTTTGCAGTGGTGAGAGGCCTGGTGTCAGGTTTAGAAGTTCAACAGAGGAGCTCCAGTGGTGCAGTCGGTCAGCACGTGGTACTTATGCAAAAATCCAACAGAATTCCTTGAAGAGAGGAATTTTTTAAAAGTACAGTTTTTTCATAGTACACAATGCTCACACTCCTTTGGGAAGTTGGCACATGCACATAACACTTCTTAGTTCCTCTTTTATCCCCTTCCTCTCCCCTCCTCCCTACCTTCTTCCATCTTCCTTTTCCCTTCCCCACTGAGAAGGTTCTAGCCCCTGCTTCCTATTCTCTAGCTTGTGTTTTACTCTGTATTTACATTTTGAGTTCTTCATGTAAGAGGAACCATGCAGATACTTAAGAACTATGTCTGAATTTTTGTACTTTGTGTTATGGCCTCGAGGTGCAGTCACTTCTTCCAACACCGTTTATTTTAAAATGTCATTCTCTTACTGCACTGCAGTAGAATGAAGTGAAGGAACAGGCCTCTGGGCTTTAAGCACACAGCTCCAGGTCCTTCCCCTTCTTGCCTTCTTTCCTTCCTCCTTTCACACGTCCCTCAGTTAACAAACACTGGGTGCTTAGATTGTGCCTTGGAAGTGTTTTAAGAGCAAGCAGTTAGAATAGTGTGTGTTACAAGCGAAAAACTCAATCATGGTTTGGGATAGGATGAGAAAAGTGGAATCTTCTAACCTTTCCTGGGCTATCAAGGAAGACATGACAGATGGATCTCTAAAGATAAATAATACCTCACCATAGGACTCAGGTGGAAGGAAAAAACGGGTGGGAAAACTCAAGAGGTTTGCAGAGAGGATAGGACGTGCTGGGAACCGCAAGTGTTCTAAATGTCCGGAGAGCATGAGGCACATTTGTAATTTCAAAAGGAGAAGCATCACCTGCCTCCCTCTGACCCCGGAGTTTGGTTTGCTGGTACTTTGGGGTGATTCAAATGCTTGAAGCAGGGTATTGACAAATTTTTATGTGTCATAGTTAGGGGTTAAGTGTGGAGGAAGGAAATTCAGATAGAAAAGAGACAAAAGCAGTGGTTTGGAATGGGGAAGTGTGAGCTTTAAAGCACACACTTCAGTATAAATCCCATATAATGAATCATAACTCAAGTTGATACAGTATTTCTGGAGTTCTGTAATATTTTACATATCTTCACATAGCTTTACTTACTTAGCTCAACTATTTTAATTCAGTTATTTACGTTGAAGGTGTTCAAGGCATCTCTGGAATGTCTTACAATTGAGCTATTGTTTCCAATGTAGTATGAAATTCTAACATGGAATAGGGCAATACTCTTCAGTAACAGTGATATATTTCTGAATAATTTTATTTTCTAATAATATTTCCTAACAATTCCTCTATTTGATGAATAAAATGCAGTATATTAATTCCCACTGAGTATGAGGAATATATATATGAAAATAATGAATACAGACTTTAGCCTTTTTATGTCATGAGATACTTGAAGAGTTTTCTCCAGGTGATGATGGAATTCAAACTGAGGCAATCAGCGTGAATTCACAAGCAAAAGCTGTGACTGGGAAGAAAGGAAAAGTGTCAGCGGCTTTAGTCCAGGGGAAAAGCTGAAGGGGAAAGAGCACTGAGGCAGGCTGAGCTGAGCCTTAGCAAAGCAGGAGTAAGAGGAAGTAGGGAGGGTTCTCCAGCTTGAGGAGCCGCAGGGGACACAGGGGGAAGAAGGTCAAGCTGGCCCATTAGGAACGACAAGGCACCAGTTCTATGGGGTGCGTGCTGGGGGTCTATTGATCAGTATCTCGGTCCTGGTCTGGTAGCTCTGGAGGGATCCTTCTGCCTTATGGGGCAATCCAGTGCTCCCGAGGTGTCTGTCGCCTCCTACAGTGGGCGGGCTCAGCTCCTCTCATGGGGTCATTGTGCCTGCTTGGGGAGATGACGTCATCATGGGGTGATCTGTCTGCAACGCTCTGCCTTTCCTGGAACCCAAAGTGACTGCAGGTTTACGGCAATGACTGGAGAATTCTGGGCATCGCTCCAGGGGGTCTAGGAGTGGATGCTGTTGAAGCTGGCACTTGGCTATTCCCGCAAACCCTAAAGAAGACTGTAGCTACTCTTCTCTTGTGTACTAATCTTGAAAGAAGATGAGATAGGCTGGAGAAGTTTCGGGCAAATACGCCTCTCAGCACACGCACTCCTTCGGTGATTTCCCCTTTGCGGAGCTGAGCGGGAGCCCGCCCCGGGTTTAAGGTATAAAGGAAACAAAAACGAAGGCAGAGAGGCCCAGCTGCTTCCTGCTTTCAGTGATCCGTTGGCTCCCTGCCGGTCTGGGCTCTAGGGCCTTTTACCGAACACCTTGTTATCTTCCCTAGAACCACAGCTACCTCTTGAAGAGAAATACCTCCTTAAAATCCCAGTAATACAGGTGTACGAAGGACATAAATGGTGGAAAGTTTTGTCAAAAGTTCTTACTAAGCAGAGGAACGTAATTCTGTACTCTTCAATGATTTTATGGAAAAAATGTTCATAACAAAATAATAGGAGAATAATAATAGTTAACACATCGCCTATTGTTATCCTCAGAGTAGTTGCTCAAAGTACAAGATATGGGCATAAAAAATTCTCCAAACCATATTAGCACACACCCTTCTTTCCAATGGACTAAGAGGAACTAGTACTATAACTAACTTGTGTTCTTTCCTTTCTCCCTTCCCCCACCCTAGCTCTTCTTTCCTTTTGAACAGTTTCTTCCTATTTTCACAACCTTTATTGTACGTTTTGGACCTTATGTACTCTTTGAGTTTACCAGGGAGACAATACAATGTTTACACATGTGAGTCTGATTTATTTCACTTATGAGTATGGTCTTAAGTTGTATCCATTTACCCATAAATGTCTCACATTTATTCTTCTTAATAGCCGAGTAGTACTCCATTGTATAAAAAGCCCACATCATTTTTTATCCATTCCTCAGCTGATGGAGCTTTGGGCTGGAAATTGTAAAGGAGAATTACTTTAAAAATGTTTAACTGAACTAAAATGAAAACTGATACAAAGTCAACCTAATTTTCTTATCTCTGACTTTGTCCTTTTCTTTGGAGGCCCCAAAAGTTTATTTGTTTGAAATAATATTTAAATTAAATAATCTTACTAGGACTTTTTGCAGAATTGATCATTCTGGATCAACCATCTAATGCATGTGATGATCTTTCTGACACATGGACTGTGATTTTCTCTTTCTCCCACATGATATTTTAGTGTAGAAGGCTAAAATAATGGTGTTCCATCATCTTATTGTTCCGTTGTCTTGTTTTACATCTTCAAGAGTCTAAATAATGATATTTTAGATCATCTTTCCCTGTTTCTATCATTATCTCCATGGTACTCTGTCTCTTCCAGTTTCCCAGTTTTATTTTCTTAGTGTGTTTTCTTTGGTCTCATCAAACACTTTTTAAACATATTTTTCTTTTATCCATTTTCCTCTGAGTATCTAATTATTTCACCTTCATTTCAAAAATGAATTTTTTAAACTTTCAATTCTTTAATGAGTTCATTTGAGTCATGTTTAATGTTTTATTTATAAAATTTATTCAGATACCTGAATTTTTATGTAAACTGTTTTTTTCATGTTTTCTACAGCCACTTTAAGGGAATTTAATCCAAATTGAGGTACGGTATTATAATTTTCCTCTATAATTATTTTGGTGGCAGGACATTTTCAGCAATTGAAATTTTTATTTAGTTTCTTACAGTAACATTAAGAAAACACGCAGTTTTCTGCTTTCAGTCTGAATGCTTCATGTTTTCCTAGCTGACTGCTACAGAGGACCTGCTCACAAAAGAAGAATTTCTTGGCTTCCCAGGTGTCCTTTTTCCAGTGCACGTGCTTGATCTCTATATACTAAAGTACAGTTTCCATAACTGACAGTACTTACTGTTGGTTGGTTTTTGCTTATTTGTCTGCATTGCAAGATTGATTGTGTTGTGGAATTGTAATTCTGCTTTTGTGTCTTCCACCCTTGTTCCTGTCCGCGGGTACAGCCAACTAGGACCCTAGAGGGGGAGTGGGGATTATAAAGGGACAAGAGACACGAAGAATGGAGACAAGACAGTGCTCTGATCAAGTCTCGTTTATTAGCGGGAAGTGCCGTGCTTATATTCGGTACGGAGAAACGTGGAAGTTCTAAGGCGGGAATAACCAAATAACCCGACAAAGGCGGGAGTAACTAGGTAACGGTGGGCAGTCCTAGTTCTTGAGGCGGGAGTAGCTAGGCAACGGTAGGCAGTCCTGACTTAAAGGGAAAGGCGCGTAAGACGGCTACTAATACACAATGGAGGTCAGTCACGGTCTCCTACACACCCTTATTTTCTTCTTCTTCTTTAATCACTATGATTCTAGGGGGTGCTCTTCTCTTCTAACACACCGTTTTTTACGTAGATTTTTTTGTAGATTTGTAGATTTTGTAGATTTTTTGTAGATTTGCAGTACATAACATTTGTGTTTGTTTGAGCAACTGGTACACGTATATAATACAGCTTGGTTATTTTCACACCCTTTACCCCTGTTTTCCTTACCCCTCTCTCCCCCTAATCTTCTCATCTCCCAAACACTGGCTTTCTTGTTTGCTACCAGGGCTCTTTTGTTCATGCTGTAGATTTATGCTCAGAAATCTGCAAAAGGAGGAGAAACAGCACAAATGCGATGCTTGCATTTTACCTACCTATTCATTCCAAATTTCGTGACTGGGTGTGATTAGTTCACACTGGGTGCGTGTGTGGAACTATTGTAGTAAAGCCCATGAGTGTGTATAGTTAAAATGTTTGAATAAATGTAGGTTAAAAAGTGGAAAAAATCTTTCAAAGCAATTTGGTTTTACGGAGTATAGTAAGTGCTTGTGATGCTTGAACGTTGCTGCTGCACAGAGGCCATGGGTTCTTGAGAGATGAAAGGCTCCCGTCTTCTTTCATGTGCTTGAAAATCCCTTTAATATAATTGAACATGAAGGCACTGCAAAACAGATGAGAAATAGGGCACAGGTCAATGTCAATAGAATACTCTTTCTCTGGAACTAATGAAAAGAGGAATAACAAGCAGCCACATTTATGCAGAGCTATTTTGAATGATGTCACAAGCATAGGCAAGGTCTTTCTGCACAAAAACCTGGTTGCACAGGGAATAGTACCAAACATCAACAAACGGGATCATATCACATCAGCAAGCTTCTGCACAGCAAAAGATACAACTGACAGAGTGAAAACACAACATACAGAACAGAAAAAATTGCCAGCTGCTCCTCAGAGAGAGGACTCACATCTAGAATATATAAAGAACAGCACCAGGGATATAGCTCGGTAGCACAGCGCCTGCCTGGAAAGCACAAAGTCCTGAGCTCAATTCCCGATACCAAAAGAAAGAAAAAGGTGGGATTATGGACACGTGCTACAACGCTAGACCCAGCAACATTTATAGAATATAGAAAGAACTCAAAACAAAAGACCTAATCAAAAAATCATCAGGTGAAATAGACACTTCATGGAAGAAGTACAGATGGCCAATAAATATATGAAGAAATTTTCAGCTCACTGGTCATTAGACAAACAGAAATGTAAGCAACACTGAGATTCCAGATAGCCAGAAACAGTGTACATGATTAAGATATCAAATCATAACAAATGCTGCTGTGGCTGGTGGAAAAAGGGATCCTTTACACTGTTAGTGGGAGTGTACACTAGTACAACCACTATGGAAATCAGAATGAGACTCTTAAAAAGACTAAAACTAGAAATTCTACTTGACTCATGTATTACCCTTCTAGGTATCTTCCGAAAAACCTAACAGGTATCATGTTTAAGTGACATGTGTATATCCCTCTTACAGCAGCACGATTCATAATAACTAAATCTTGGAAGAGGCCCACATGTGCATCATAATGGATATGAAATATGTGGTAGTCACACACAGTGGGGCACTGCTCCGCTACAAAGAAATGGTCATTTGTAGGAAAATGGAGGCACCATGAGACCATATTGTTAAATAAAATAACTTCAGATGTGCAAAGTTAAATATCACATCATTTCTCTGCATGATAAAAGCAAATTGTAAATAAAGAGTAAATGAATGGATAGATAGTAGGAGGTAGGGAGATAGATCTTTTCCAAATGGGAAAGCTATAAAGAAGAAATTAAAATGTGTTATTATGTGTACCAACTCCGTGTACTACAAATGGGTACTAATAAAAATAAATAAATATGTAACAACATGAAATACTTGCCCTTTATTTTGAAAATTTTTGAAAGTTTGAAATTATAATTTTACTCAATTTGACTATATTTGCTAACATATACTTTACTGTTCATATATGCAACTTATTTAATGATGATGGAAAAATTACGTTATTTCAATGAATTCTAAGGATTTCAAAGGGAGTTACTAGTTGAGTTAAGGAATCCACTACAAAAATGAATACATGAGAATACAGAAAACTTTATTATAAACACAATGTGAAAATTGTGCCAATTTAATAAGATCTCAGCTCAGATTGCATGCTGGGGTTAGCTTAGAGAAGACAAATGACCATTTCCATGGCCTATAAGTGGCAGTAGGCTGAAAATCAAACTTGGCTCTTATTAGCATGTTGGTGTCCCCGGCTTCCCGGTGTGTACAGAAAAGCAAAAGACCACCAGTGGCTCTGAACTTGAATTATTCTTGACGCATGAGCAATTCCTGTAGGACATTAAAAGATAAAAATCTTTTATCTGTAAAAAAGTTTCCACAGATTTTTTAAAAATTTAGACAGATGAAAAACACAGCCTCATTAATTGTCAAACTCAGTTGTTCTTGACTAAAGAAAAAAATTAATCTCAGCTTTTCTCCTAAGCTTTCCAGAGAGATGCATTGGGAACTCCTCAGAGCTATCAAGATTTTCTGACAGTATAAGAGAACAGCAAGACAGAGTTATTCCAAGTAAAGCAGCTATGTACAGAGAAATACTTATTAAGACTGATCTACAGGATGTGACTGTGAAGGGAGAAAGGAAACTTCAAATACCCACAGCAGCCTGTCATTAATCTTCATTATGTTTCAAAGCTATTATGACAGATTTATTTTATTATATTTTATTTTATTTTTTGGTTTTGGTTTTTCTCCAGTACCGGGAACCAAACTCACGACTTTGTGCTTGCCAGGCAGGTGCTTTGCCGCTGAGCTAAACCCCCAGCCCCTGACAGGTTTATTTTAAATGGAAATGTGAATGGGTAAAGCAGCACTTTAATCTTCTACCATTAATTTATTTCTATAAGTAAAGGGTTAAGTAATTAATTGTAAAGAATTAGAAATATCCAGTTTTTTGGTACATTCACAGTTCACATTGTCTTGTTTTTCACAAAAGTTAAAGGGCTCTCAAAACAAAGCCTGAATTTGAGTTAGACAGAATACCTCAATCAAAATAAAACATTCAATTAATCATTTAATTGTTTTGTCAACATGGCATAGGCTATAAAATATTACAGAAAAATGATGAGTACTCCATTTTTCTTGTAGATGTTTGTCAGGATATATTCATAGCCAGAAATGCAATAAATTTTTATTTCAAACAGCTGTAAGGGGATGTCATTGTTATTAAAAAATACAGAAGTTAAATGACAAGAATACTGACGTTATATCTATTGGTTTTGAATACAGTGATGATATAACTCTAAGTCTTGTACCTCCATTAAATTATAACTAATTCTTTAAAGTTCTGTGTTTAGTATTTGAAGCCAGAAAAGAGAATTAAAGAAACTAGAAAGAAGATGAAGGCGTGAAAGCTGATTTGAGATGGCCACCAACAGAAAGGGCGGCAGGGTGATACAATTCAGTTTTCACGGGAAAGCTTGAACGGGTAGCAGTAAGGAACACACAGTCTGTACAAACACTTAAGGGGCTAGAATTGATTTGTATTTCACGTAAGTGGCTTGCTTTCTACTCATTCTCCCACGTCAATGCAAGTCTGGTTGTAGGAACTGGAGACTGCTGTGTCTCCAGGAACAATTTCCAGGGTTCTCATTCGAAAGAAATCAGTGGCAACAGACATCTGCAACAACCAAGAATCACACAAGGGGACCTCTCACAGAATCAGTAGCGGTTCATTTATGTCTATTTCAGTAGATCAGACTGTCATGGTGCCATGCGGTTCATAGATTTTGGTTCACAGTTTGGGTAATCAGGAACAAAAGCCGTTGATGTCATGTTTAAATATTCTGCATGATTCTCTGCCTTCTTTTTCTAAAATCTAAATTGCAAGCAATATTGCCTTATCATGAATTTAACATTTAGTAACCAAAACAGACTCCATGGAGCCATCTTTGTCTGATTATCTCTTACTCTTTGATACTTCACCTTGTTTTTCCTCAGAGCACTCTTCAGTGATCCATAAAACTGCCATCAAAGCATTTGTTTGGACAATTCCAGGCCTTTCATGGTCCCTTGTTTTCAATTGCTTATGTTGCCATCTCTTCTACCTTCCCCTACCTTTAAATGTCCCCTGTTATTTATTTTGTATCATGCAGTCTCCTCCAGCACCAGGCTTCTGTCATGGGATGTGTGTGACTGATGTATGGGCTCTGGATCATTGTATTATATCTGTTTACGATCTCTCTTCTTGACCTGAGATGCTAGAAGAAGGAAGTACACCTTGCTGGCTGTAATATCCTCAGTCCGCTTTCCCTGTGTTTCTGATGTGGAATAAAACAGATGCTCACCACTTTTGTAAATGAGCTAGTGTGAGGGCATTGCTATAAAATTCTTACAATGTGTAGTCCATACAGTTTATTCCCAAAGGAATTTTAAAATAACAACTAATGTGTTATTTCACAGATCAGTGCCTTAGAGTAGCTATTTTGAGACATCGTTCTCATACCTAAAGCCACGAAGCTAGGGTTAAATCTTTACAGTCCTATAATTGAAAGAAGGGCTGAAATTGCTAGCTCTTTTATTATGCCAGCTTCCAAACTGAGGAAGTCGACTTTAACCAGTCAACCATTAATCCTTTTGATTGGAACTTTTGGGTACAGATGAGGTTTTTTTTTCAAAGAAGGTCAAAAAGTAACAAACCTTATCTCTCTCGTGTGATAATGATTTTCTTGTTAAATTCAGTGTGGCTGCAGAGTAATTGGGTATGTTTGCTAATTTAATTTAAGTAAACCACTTATTTGCTCCATTATTAGCATAATGGAGTTTCCCCACAGCTTCAGAAATTGCACTAAATGAGAAAAAAGGTGTCTTTAGAAAACGGCATCTGAGGCAATGAATTTTAAGGTTGCAGAAAATTACACATGCTGATTAAATTACCTTCTGTTTGAAAAAACACCAGTGGGTGTGTCTGTTACTTTTCTCTCATTCCTGAGACAAAATACCGCACACTCAAAATTACTGGACGAAACGTTTCTTTAGCTCACAGTTTGTGGAGGTTTTGGTCCTTAATCAGCTGGTTCCAGTGCAGGGTGACCTGGCACAGGGGCAACGTTGAAGGTGGCAGAAGACAGCAAAAGCAGCAAGAGCAAAAAGGGGGAAACAAGCATCTTTTCCTCCCTTGCATTGTAAGCAGGCTCCCCCTACCCAGATGGGGTGTAGCACTCACAGCACCTCCATGCCCTTCTTTGCACAGGCTTAGGGTGTTTATAAAGTAAGCACCCTGGCTCCTGGCTGAATCACATAGTTAACCTTCTAAACTTCTCAGATTGATACAATGAACAGCAACCTAGAGGGGTAAGGGCGTGTCCTGTTCACCCCAGGATGTAGAAAGGTTGGGTTACTTAGATAAGCTTCTAGACTCCTCAGGCTGACACAGTGTATCAATCACTACAGCGGGTAGAGTGCTGTTGAGTAGCACAGACTCCAGAAGGGAAAGGAAGCAGGACCTTGAGAGGGGAGGGAAGCAGCTCTAGGATGGAGAGGACACATGCACGGGAGTGGGCTGATCTTCCCAGGAACTGCTTGAGTAGACTGGGAGTACTTTTTTCTAACATAATTTTGCAGTTGATTACTACGTGATCTTATGAAAGTGAAAGTCTATGAATGACTATATTTAAACAATTAATCTATTAGGTCTAGAGAGAATATGATTTTGCTGTTCCCTCGGTTGTTCACATCATGAGTCTGATGGCAGTAGCCTCTGGAGCACTGCATTGGCAATAGTCCCTAGATCCTATGATCTACTTTTCTTATGGTAAGATCACCTCCGGAGGAAGCTGCCTAGGCACAGCCTAGCTAATCTGATCTCTGAGATATGCATAACCTATCTTCATCAAAGCAATTATTGTTCCAGGGTGCCAGGTTTAGTAGAGGTCTTGTTTCCTTATCTCCACAGAAAACAGAACAAAAGAAAAACAGCCAACAATCTCCATGAGTGCAAACATCCATAGTATTTTTTTCTTTCAAGCTCCTGAAGATGAAAGGGCAGAGGCAGAAAGGAGTGAGGTGGACGTGGCAGCATGGTTGTGAGACAGGGAAGGAGCAGAGGCACAGGTAGGCAAGGTTGCTGCCATACTCAAGACCTGTGATGGTAAGGGTGCAGTTCTGGGACCGGCTAGAGTCAGATCACTGGCTAAGAACCCTGTGGCCAAAAAATCAGGGGGGCAAAATCTTGATTGACCCTGACACTGAGAAAGAAGGCAGGAAACTAAGACCAATAAAAAGAAGTGATAGGAAGGGATAAAGGAAATTATCCTTTATTAAATCCCTACAATGAATCATGTATATATATATATATATATATATATATATATATATAATGATTATACATATATATAATGTATACACACATATATACAGTATATATATACAGTATATATATACAGTATACATATATATACACATATAATGATTTAGTCTTCCCTATTATTCAGTGGTACACAATATTGTTGTTATACCGGTTTTATAGAAAGAAGAAACATTTTTTTCAAGGCGTTAACTGACTTTCTCAAAGTTAAAAAGCAAGTAAGTTTCAGAAACAGAATTCATGCATAAATCTGCCTGACTTCAAAACCAAGTAATTTATATTATAATGTTTTCTGAAGTAATTGGGAAATATTTCTCCAATTTTGAACAGTCAGTGGTGGGACGTGCTCCACCTCGGGCCTGCGACTTCAAAGGCACATTCACCGGAGGAGAGGGAAGATCAAGGGTAGGTGTTCCCGCCTGTGCTCTTGACGTGAAAGCGATCGATCACATCATTAAGCCAGGCGCTGAGAGGGGGAAGAACAGCATGATGACAGGAACCAAGTGAGACGCAGGAAGATGCCCAAGAAACGAAAGAAGCTGCCTTAAAAGATGCTGCTATAACCTTGAAACTGTGGTCAAAACTCAGGATTAACTCTAGGCTTCTTCTAGACTGGATCTGGAAATGCCTATGTTAAAACATGAACAAGGAAAATGATATACCTTCATGTTTAAGGAACTGGAAAGACCAATACAGTAGAATAAACCTGTACTGTGTGATTTTGCAGAAGTGATCTTGTGAAGAATGACTTTGCTCTGAGCTAATAATTACTGAAAGTTAAGTAGTGATGGGAGCTGGAGGGCTGCCAGGGTAAAGACCCTTACTCGTTGTCTCTATTGGCCAAAGGCCTGCCCTATTCATTTCTTCTCTAAAGCTTAAGCTGGTGCTCCACCGAAAGAAAACATCGAGTGTTTTCTTCACTGAGGACACTTGGAGCAGTCAGTACCGGGGCACACGCCTCCCTCTTCAGCCTGGAGTTGTCGGCTGTGCTCATGTTTTCATGCAGAACACGTGTGGAGAAGAAAAACGAAGTCATTTTTCTCCTGGGATGCTTCATTTTGGTGAGCAACTATCAAAGTATGTTATTACTTAATTTGTTCTTTCTGAGTTAAAATGGTAGTCAATGAATTCAAAATTCACCAAGTAAAACATTTTAAATGAAATTATTCCAAAAACCATTATACTTTCATTCAGCATTGTAACTGATACAAACTATTGATAACTAGGCTATTCCCATGAAGGAAATATGGTTACAATAGACTATAAGTTCATTTCAGGCTGGGGATTTAGCTCAGTGGCAAAAGCGCCTGCCTGGCAAGTGCAAGGTCGTGAGTTCGGTTCCCGGTACCGGAGAAAAATAAATAAATAAAAAAAAAAAAAAAAAAAAAAAACCATTAAAAAAAAAGTTCATTTCAGGGCTCAGAGAGTTACCTTCAAATACCTTTATTTCTAACTTCCCATCTTTTCTTGGTAAATATATTTTGTTCAGCTTTTGCTTCTAGTGCTAGTCCTAATGAAAAGTAAAACTTGGGAATAAAATGCAACCGGGAATCATTTCTCTCTCGTGCTGTAATTATTTGCAAAGCCCCAACCCTCAAAGCAGGGAGCCTTGGCTTTTTCTCTAACTCCTGTGTCTTCTTATGCTCAACTCTTTTACAAATTTTTAAAACAAATCGATCTTGTCCATTTACCTATTTATCTCCTGAGTTGACTTCTTCGGGTTATGAAAAAAGAAGCTTAAGGTGAGGAGGCTGCTGATGCTGATAAACATTTCCCGTAAAAAAAGCAAAAAAGGGATTTGGGGATTGGTTCTCCCAACCATGATAGAATAACTGGTATAGTTATTGCTCTTGCACAATAATCAGCTACTAAGCTGACAAAGTATATGACATAAGTTTCCTCAGAAACTGGAACACAAACTGATTGCATGAGAGGAAGAAACAAACGATGTGAGAGCCACAAGCACCACATCGCTGTGCCTAGAGAAACTTTCCAAGGTGTTGCAAAGCGTGGGAAACCAAGCAGTGCTCGGCAGCTGGCAGCACTGAGGAGAGCGGAGATGCACGGAGGTGGCCATGGCGGGGTTCACACAGCAGAGCACCGAAGAGGCTGAGGGTGCAGAGAGATAGGTTCAGAAATACGCTTGAGTTCAGATACTGACTTCCGGTCCATGACAAAGTGAGGTGAAATTCCATGATTCCAGGTCAACAACGACTGTAAGGTTGTAATGTGAACAACAGCTTGACTTCTCACGTAGTGTTTTGGTCAATGAGAATGGAGATGACTCACTTATGACCCAGGACATTTAATGGAAACTATAGACAGTAGCAGATCATAGCAACAGTGAAGGTGAAGAAGAAAGCTTACAAGAATAAGCTGATTGTTATGGAGCATAGATCAAATGGATGTGCAAAGTAATACAAGAAGGTGCTCCATAACCAAGACAGCAGGCAACAGAAAGAGACCCAAGATGTCAGTCATGAAGGAATTAGCGGACAACTACCTTAAAATAGTTACTATAAGTGCGCTGAAGAATTTTGAAAAGACTATGGATATGAAAAGAAAAATGAAGATAAGATAAAAAGAAATAAAACTGAACACATGTTAGAAAAATGATGTGTCTGAAATAAAAAGGCACTGGGCATGTTTCTTTGCCTATTACATACTGGTAAAGAAAGGTCAGCGCATCTGCAGGCACAAAATTTTAAAAAGGTTCAAAATAGTCAGAAAAACCCTACAGAAAAGAGCAGCAGCACAGTGAACAAATTGATTGACCTACCTGTTTTTTTTTTTTTTTTTCATACTGGGGATCAAACTCAGGACCTTGCACTTGCCAGGCAGGTACTGTGCCACTGAGCTAAATCTCCAGCCTGACTTAACTGTATTTGGTGTTCCAAAAGGTGGAGCAGAAGTACAGTATTTGACCAGTGAGTGTCTAATGTTCTCCAAGCTGATCAAAATAATAAATCCATGAATAAATGTTCAAGAAAACTGAAGGACATAAAAACAAAGCCTTCCCAAGGCATATTCAAATCGTGTTGCTGAATGTGGAATGGTAGCAAGAAAACCTTAAAAGCAAGCAAAAAAGTATGCTGCATAGAAAAATTTTTAAAAATCTGAAGATTTCCAATCAGAATGCAAGCCAAAAGAAAATGGCATTAAATGGTTAAAATACTTTAAAAAATTCAAAGTTTAATTATTTATTGAGTGCCTGTTTTATAAATTATGACAGAGAAATTAAGTTTTTCAAACTTAAAAAGCTGAAAGAATTTCTTGCCAAGAATTCTATATTTATCCAGCATTTGGGAGTCTGAGGCAGGTGGATCATTTTGAGTTTGAGGCCAGCCTGGGCTACAAAGTGAGCTCAAGGCCAGCCTGAACTGCATAGAGAGACCTTGTCTGAAAAAGACAAAAAAAATCCTATATTTAAAATTAGTGAGACAATTCAAAATAAAAGAACAAAAGATGGAATACACTTGATTGCTATTTATAAAGACAAGTATAATTTACATGTAACTCACAAATTCTATGCTCAGGTATTTACCCAGGAGACATGAAAATATATTCACTTTGGGACTGTAAAGTGAATGTCTTAACCATTTTTGTTCATAATCACTAAATAATTTACACAACCCAAATCTATCTCAAAAGTGCTTGGATAAATAAATGTAGACCAAAAGAAATACACTAAAGGGGGCTGGGGATTTAGCTCAGTGGCACAGCGCCTGCCTGGCAAGTGCAAAGTCGTGAGTTCGATTCCTGGTACCAGAAGACACCAAAAAAAAAAAAAAAACAAAAACAAAAAAGACAACAAAAAAAAAGAAATACACTAAGGTTTGATTTTATATTTAAATCTAAACAATTTATCTTTTAAAGTCAATTAGTTGCCTAATAATTTTTGAAAATAACAAATATTAATTGAAAAAATATTCACATATTTATATTTTATAATATTTTTACTTCATTCGTTAGAAGAACTATTTTTCTAATTGGATCTAGCATCTGTTGGAGGCCACAGAACTTCCAGAACACTGGAATTTGGTTGGATGTCATCACATCCACTTCCTGTTGCACATTAATTTTCATGTTGTACTTTTCATTGCAAAAGCTACTGAAGATCCAGCTTCACAAAGATTTCACATAAGCAAAAGAAATACCAAACAATTTAATATTGAAATTACATATTAATTTAACTCATCTGAACAGCTTTTGGTGGATGACACCTGATTTTCTTCAAATATCTGGAGTGTGTGCTGACCCTGAGAACTCTCCCGCGTCTCTGTATCACTCTGGGCACAGATGTGGAATTATGAGCAAAAGTATTATGTTGAGTGGAAATAAGAAATAAGCAAAAAATGTGTGTACATCATGTATATGAATTTCTAGGGAAGAACAACTATTATGGCAGACATTTATGATTTCAAAACAGATCAGAACAATTATGCATATGAAACTTCATCTATCACAAGGACATCTTCAATGTCACAGTTAAGTTTTAGAATCTGAATGGAAATGGACTTCCAACTAATTGTGTTCACAGTTGTATCAGACCGGGTAGTAGTAGAAAGGGGATTTGTCAGTGTAGCTTACAAGAGCAGAGAGAAAGCTGAGGCCTGGGAGGATTATCAATAATTGCAAAAGTCTTCATTCTTTTAAAAAATATTGTAGCCCTGAAGTGGACTTGTCATCTGGCAGCAGATAACATGGGCCCTTGGGGTCTTTATCCTTGAAAATGTATCGAAAATAAAGATCACCTTTTTTGTTTCACAGCTTTGCTGAGAACTCTGCCTTGGTTGTATAATCTTGTCAGGTGACATAATGTTGACTTAAAATTCATCACAATATGATGTTTTATAATACTTCTTAAAAACAAGGCATTTATTATTTACTAAGATATTAAATGTATACTTCAAGTAACTGCTAAAGTTAAAGACACTGGGACCTACCTTTCAAAGAACATCTTGACACATACAAAATGTGGGTACATGACTGCAATGAAAAAGAGAAAAAATAACAGAGATTGGAAAAGCCGTGCAAAGGTTCAGGTTAAATACATGTAGAAGGACCAAGTCTCATGATATCGATGTATTAAAGTAAAGATCTCCTAGATTAAAATCAGTGCCAAATAATTAGGTGTGGGAAGAAAATGAAACAGAAAAGAGAAAAACCCCAGCAGGCAATAAAAGCAGAGGTCAGACATGGGGAACTTGAACTTGATTATAGAGAGTATTTTAGAGGAAGTTCAATACATTTTTTAGAATCTCTTTATATAGACTCAAATGAATAATTTCATAGGTTACAGAAAGGGTTAGATTTATTTAAGAAGAGTTGTAATAAGAATCAGCTGTTTTATTCTTATAAGATGTGATAATTAGCATTTAAAATATGTATAAAATATCCATAAAATAGATGGTTAACCTTTTTAAATTTTTTAGGAAAAAGGTAAACAAAAAGTTTTAAAGTTAAAAGTATCTATTCTTTTTTTTTATCTTTTCAGACACATTTGAATGTATTTATTCAATTCAAAAATAGTCTTTGAATTGTGTAATGATGTTAAATGGGTCTAGTTCTACTCTATTGCCAACGAAAGATTTCAGAATCTTCTGCTTGAGAAACCGATTACTTTCTTCTGATAGATAATGTTGGATTAACAGTCAGATAAAAAGGTATAAGGATGGTTGTGTTCTATTAAGATGTACAAAGCTAAGATGGATGTTGCCCCACCCTCACAGTGAGAAAACAGTGGGAAAATCTTCAGAAATAACTTCTCTTGAAAACATCAGAGGGATGTGTTTAACTTGCAAAACTATCTTTCAACCAAGGAAAAAATAGATACATTCAAGTAAAGATTACATGTCAGTTCTGGATCACTAGGACAGTGGGATGATTATTCGAGCGCTGTAAAGAATGCTGTTGATGTTTTGGTGAAATTATATTAAGGTTTGGGCAACGTAGCAATTTTGACAGTATTTGTTCTACCTGTCCAGGAACAGGGGCTTTCTTTCCATTTACTGATATTCTTTTCAATTTCTTATTCAGAATACGATAGTTTTCATTATAGAAATCTTTCACCTTTTTGTGCAGGCAAATCTTTAAGTATTTAGTTTTTTGGAGCTATTGTGAGGGGATTGTTTTCTCAATTTGTTTCTCATTGGGTTCACTATTGGTGTAGAGAAATATCATGGATTTTTATGTGTTTATTTTGTATTTTGCTACTTTGCTGCATTTGTTTATTAGTTCCAGTTTTTGCTAGAATTTTTTGAGGTTTTATAAAAAGGATTATGTCATTTATGAATAAGAATGGCTTGACTTGCTTTTCTAAAGGTATCCTTTTAATTTCCTTTCTTGTCTGATTGCTCTGGCTAGAAGTTCAAGTACCATATTGAATAGGAGTGGTGCAAGTGAACACCTTTGTCGTATTCATGATTTTGGAAGAAAATATTTCAGTTTTGCCCTGTTTGGTAAGATGTGGTCAAAGGGTTTGTCATAAGTGGCTTTTATAATTGTGAGAGAAGGTCCTTCCACATGCATTTTGACAGCGATTTTATCATGAATGGATGTTGGATTTTTGTCAGTGTTTTTCTGGATCTATTGAGGTGATCATGGGATTTTTCTCTTTGCTTCTGTTTATGTGATATATTACATCTATTGCTTTGCACATGATGAGCCATAGCAGTCCCCCTGTCTCAGCTCCCTGAGTTCTGGAATTACAGGTGTGTGGCCACAACCTGCTGTGATGCTTATTTTTCTGAGTCATTTAGCAACTTGCATAGTGTGTTGCTGGTTTTTAAGGCATCACTGAGTTTGTGATCTACTTCCCTGGGATGAAGCCTACTTGGTCATAGCATATGGTTTTTTATTATTTGCTGCCAGTTTCCTGTCAACAATTTTATCTATTTTAGGCCTACAGTTTTCCTCTTTTTTTAAGTCAGTTTTTGATTTTGCTATCAGGGTAATGTATCTTTCAGGTATGAGTTTGACAGCACTGTTTTCTTGTTAATATCCTTGAAGAGTTTGAGGACTATTGGCATTAGATATTCCAGGAAGTTCTGATAGGATTTTGTGGTGAATTCCTCAGGTGCTAGGATTTTCTTTGTTGATAGAGGTTTTATTATTGCCTCTGCCTTATTGATTGATTTATAGTATTTATATCTTTGTTCAGATCTGGTAGTTTATATGTATCTAAGAATTTCTCATTTCTTCTAGGTTCTCCAATTTATTGGGATGTAAGTTTTTGAAGTAGCTTCATTTAATCCTCTGGGTTTTGGTGGTGTTGATTTTGATTTCATCTTTTTCATTTCTAATTGCACTGATATGGAATGTTTCTTTCCTTTCTTGGTAAGTGTGATGAAGGGTTTATCAACCCTTCTTATCCTTTCAAAAGACCAACTCTTTGATTCATTGATCCTTTGTACTGTTTTCTAGCTTCAATTTCATTAATTTGCACTTTGATCTGTATAACTTCTTTCCTTCTAATTAATTTTACATTTGGATTACTGTTGTTTTCTAGAACCTTGAGGTGCATCCTTAGATTATTTAACTGAGATCACTTAATTAACTTAATGTGTGCATTCTCAGCTATAAACATCCCTCTCTGAGTAGCTTTCATTGTGTCCCATTGGATTTGGCATATGCTTCCACTGTCATTTGATTCTAGTAACATTGTTATTTCTTCCTTAATGTCTTCTAAGATGCATTATTTATTCAATCATATATTATTTAAATTCCAAGTACTTTCAGTTTCTTTTACCATTAATTGCTAGCTTCATTCCCCTGTGCTGTGATAGTGTGCAGAGGATTATTTCAGTTCATATAAGGAATTTTGTGGACTGAGACATGACCTACTTTAGAAAAAGTTCACTGTGCTGCTGAGAAAATTGTGCATGCTGTTGTACAGTTGTGTTTAAACTATGATATTTCTTTGTTAACTTTTGGTCTGGTTTACCTGTCTAATTGTGAGAGGGAGAGATTGCCGGGTTCTGCTATGATCATGTTGGTGTCTGTATGTCTTTTTATGTCCAGTAGCCTTTATTTTATCAAACTGGGTTTACCAACACTCACTGCATAGGTTAATCGCTATTGGTTTACCTTGAACTTTTGCCTCCACCACTAGGTAGTGAGCAGACTTGTCTCTTCTGATAAGTTTTGGCTTGGTTTGTTGTACGGAGAATAAAATAGCTGCTTCTTTTTTCTTTTGGGCTCCAGGCTCATGGAGTATCATCCTCCAAACTTTTAACTATCTATGATCTTCTTTTTGGTTGTGGTAAGACTTCTGTAAATAACACACGATTGCAGTCTTTTTTAAGTGTAATCTGCCAGTCTGTGTCTTTTCATGGGGGAGGTAAGACTCTCGACACTAAGAATTATTGTTGTGAGGGGTGTCCTGGCCTCTGTTGTTGTGTATTTCTCCAGTGCTGATTACTTTGGGTTTTTCTTTTGTTGGACTACTCTCCCACTTACACATATACTTGGGCTTTTTGGTGCTGGTGGCCTCCTGTCTCCATCTAGGATTCCCTGGAGTAATTTTGCAGTGCTTGTTTACTGGTCATGTATTACTTCACTGTCAATTTTGAAGGCTAATTGCACAGGATGTAGAAGTCTGTGTTGACAGTTGTTTCCTTTGAGGGATTCACAACCTTTCCTCCAAGCTCTCCTGGCCTTAAAAATCCACTATACGTGCAATACATTTTAGTAATGTCTTCTGTTGAATTTCTGGAAGTCTGCCTATGGTGTGTCACAGGAAGGTTCTTCTCTGGTTGTGGCCCTTTGGGGCTCTCTCTGGCTCTTGTACTTGAATATTGTAGTATTTCCTTTGATATAGAATGTTTTAATGCTATGATTTCAGTGAATACATTTTTATATCTTTGAATCACTTCTATTTTTCCTGATTTCTATAATTCTGATAACTTTTTGCTATTATTGTCTTGTTTTATTTTGAGACAAGGTCTTACTATGAAGTTCAGGGCTGACTTGAACTCACTACATAGCACAGGCTGACCTCAAACTGACAGCAGTCCTCCTGTCTCAGCCTCCTGAGTTCTGGAATTACAGGTGTGTCTCCACACCCTGTTGTGGCAGTGATTTCTTGAATCACCTAGCAGCTTGCATAGTGTGCTGCCTTTTTTAAAGGTGTCATTGAGTTTGTGATCTACCGCATCCACCTTATCTTAATTCTCTGATACTCTGCCTTCATATTGGTCAAATCTGCTACTCATGCTTTGTTTTATGCATTATTATTGTTTTGTAATTTCAAAAATTGGCACGTCTGTGTAGCATGTTGATTACGTTCATTGTGTACATGACGTGTCTTAATTATTTTTGTTCCCTTTCTTTTCTCGCCCTTTCCCCTCTCTGCCACAAAACCTCTTTCCCGCTTAGCAAACATCTGTCTCCCTATTTCCTATCACCTGTCTTTTCACCAACTCTTTGAACTATTTATTCCTTGGGTTTCTCATATAAGAGAAGCTATGCAATAATTAAGCTTTTGTCTGACTTAAACTTTTGCCTGACTTATTTTATTTATTATTATTGTATCAAGATCCATTCATATGCCTACAAATGACTCAAATTTATCATTCTTTGTGATAGAGTAGTGCTCTATTCTGTATAAGTACCACATTTTAAAATCATGCCTTCTGTTAAGGTTTTTGAATCATGTATTTCTTCTTTTTTTCATAATTTCTTATTTTTTACCAGACTAGTCATTCATGTCTTGTTTGAGTCAGCTTATTGCTTATTTCTTCTTTAAACTCATTAAATATTTCCTAATCAAATTCCTTATCTGTTTAATAAAAACCTCTTTAAACTCACTGAATACCTTTGAAATCTGTTTATATATTTCTTTTTTTCAGTTTTTCACACATTTTGACTGTTTGGCTGTTGACTGCTTGTAACTTTCTCTACTTGAACATCCACAGGATCAGCTTCTAGGGGCTTAAGGGTTTTGGAGGCATCTTCTTGACTTGTTTTCTTATATTTCTATTGTGTTTGTGCTTCAAGTTGTAGATTTATTAGTATAGAAAAACTGTCACTACTGTGGAAACCTTAGTTAGAAACTTCCTCTCTGTTATGGGTCCTTCTACGTGGTTATATTTTGGTATTTCCTCTCTCTAACTTAGCGTAGTATTGCGAGTCTCACACACAGAGAAAATGAAGTACGGTACGATAACAACGCAACTGGTACACAGCGCAAACCAGTGACAGCAGCACGTGCAACAGTGTGGGCAACGGCAAAGGAATCAGCAATCACAACAGGATCAAAAGAAACTAGATATTAATATACCATGGGAAACAATAAAAGCTACAGTGATACCAGCTTCAATTATATGACCCTTTATAACAGAAAAGAGATCTGCAATAATAATATTGACCCAGAAACAAACAGTATGGACATATGGTAGACATTAAATGCAACAACTATACCACCATTAACAACTGAAAAGAATTCAGTAACAATAGCATAGAGTGAAATAAAGAACTAAAAAGTAAAATAAAGATCCATAGTAACTATATTTAAAAGTAGTGAGTGGGAAAAGGAAAAACAAAAGAAATAAAATTTGAAAAAGAAAAAAAAGGAGGAAGACAAAGAAGGAAAATGTGTGATAATGAACTCAGAGACTAAAGAAAAAGTTCATAGAATTAGGTAAAAATAACTGAAAAAACAAATGAGAAAGAAGAAAAGAAAAATAAGAAAATAGAGAGAAATGAACCTATTGAAAATTACTTAATAGAAGGAAGCAGAAAATTTAATTGGATATATTGAAATTTTAAAAAACAATGATTACTGTGTACATATATAGTTTTAATGAACTAATTTAGTAAAATATAGAAAATGCTCCTCAGTTGTCATCATGTTTTTATCAATATTTTCTTGGAAAGCAAAAAGAGATAGATTACCTAATATTTATTTACTATGTGCTATTCAAAATCATATCACTTATTTCAGTTCTGCTTTTACACAAATTTGTAATTTAAGTAATTTAATTAAATGGGCTTCATGTGTCCCAATAGTCAAATTACAGTGCTGTCTATTAAATTCAAAATTTCTATGATTGCAGTTCTTCTATGTATGCACTATTCTACCAGCATTTAAAGTCCCTGCATCATTACTACAGTGAGGGGTGGTCAAATGAATGCTACTTTATAAATAGAAAGTATTGAATATAAAATAAAGTACATGGTTAAATATTCATTTTTAAATACAGTTCTGACTAGCTCGGCATGGCGGTGCTTTCCTGTGGCCTCAGTATTCAGGAGGCTGAGGCAGGAGTTCTGATGTGAGTTTGAGGCCAGCCTTGCTGCATCGTAAGTTCAAGGCCAGCCTGAACTACATAGCAAGACCCTGTCTCAGAACAGCATATGTTGTTTTCCTTTTAGTCATTCCTTGGATTACTAATATATTCTAGTAATTTATAGAAACATGGTAACATCTTCAGTACAACTTGCTTAGCTGTATTTCTTCATTTATTTAATTTTTGAGTGCTGAGGATTGAACCCAGGGACTTCCCACGGAACTACACTCCCGGCCGTTTTTAATTTTTACTTTGCGGCGGAATCTCACTAAGCTGCTGAGCTGTCCAGACCCAGCTCCCGCTTGTGGATCTCTCGCCTCAGCCTTCACACGGGGCTTCTGCAGACAGCTTCATACAGGAATTTTCTGTTAACCAAAGGGGGAGGAAAGACGAAACTCTCCAATGTGCTTCAACTGCTTTTCTTTATTTCAGGAACTTCCTATTTCTTTCTTCTTTTTTGTCTTTTTGAGACGGGGTCTCGCTATGCAGTTCAGGTTGGCGTGGAGCTCACTTTGTAGGCCAGGCTGGCCTCAAACTCGCAACGACCCTCCTGCCTCAGCCTCCCGAGTGCTGGGATTACAGGTGTGTGGCAACACACCTGGAGAAGCTTTCTATTTGACTGAAGTTAATAGCCTGAAATTAAATTACAGAAAATAAAAGTGTGTTGCCGTTTCATTTTCTGTAGGAGATAGTCCGTTTTATAATAAATACGTTTTTTATTATTTTCACATAAAATGACAAGTGCGATTTCTGTGCTGTTTCTCCAAATGTGTCCTAAGCAATCATTACGCTAGATAAATATGCTCAGTCTTAGTATCTGATGAAGCGCAGGAGATCATGTGGGAGGGAAATGACAATCACCAGTTCCCATTCAGCTACTCAGTGATTGCAGGTTGTGATTCTGAAAAGTCCTCAATAGTCGTACCAGAGTGAGTCGCAGCAGGAATGACGTCAGCAGCCAAGCTGAAGGTATTTTAAGCCTTTCAGCACTGAAGAGTTTTAGCAGAGTTCAGCAGTGTAGCTACGTCATCCTAGAAATGAATACGATGTTTCCTTTTTACAACTCTAACCAACTCAGACAAAATGGTGAGTGTAATTGCTTTCATATTTTAGGCAAAGATCTTTTTGAACTAAGGAAAATTAAAGACTACTGTCACATCAAAGGTACAAGTGTAAAGCTGAGGTTGTTAATGGTATGAATCACGGCCTTTTCATTTCTTGAAAGTATTTTTCTGTGTGGCTCATGATGAGATTTTAAATTGACATTATTTTCAGAACTCTGAGAAACTGGCATCAGATTATTATTATTCAAAATGATCTATAAAAATCTTTGCTGAATAGTCTTACAATTCTGCAGCTGAACTGATTGCAAATTAAACTCTCCTCCTTATTCTTTAAAAAATGTCTCAGTAATCTTCTCATCCATATTAAAACTTCATCTGAGAAGAAATAAATACATTTACTTTAAGATATTAGGCAAAGATATTTAGTAGTTCATTCTGAATAACAGAAACTTGTGCAATATATTTTTCTGCATTTACCTCAAATCATGTCTAGATTAACAACGTTGGAGGTAGAACATTGGTATTTATGAATGCTAAATTATTTTCTATGAAGAAATTTCAACTTTTTATATGAATTTTATGCTTGTTCTAGTAGAAATAGCGCACCAGTTGGCTTCCAAAAGTTGACACTTCTCAGGGAGATTTGAGAGGCCACATGGTAGGGGGACAGAGGACAAGCTGAAGGCTTCAAAGTTCTCTACAGGACAGGAAGAAGACACATGTTCTGTTAGCTTCTGTGCCCAAATACCCAAGGCCCAAGAGCATAGGAAATAGACCTAGAGCACACATTCTTCATGAGATTTCTTGCAAGGGTGTGGACCGTGTAGTGGGTTGACAACTGGTGGTCAGCTTATAACCCCCAGCTGAACTGAGTGAGCGTGGTGCTGGGTGTGGAGGCCCACCTGGGGACTGTTGCCAGCAGCATAAGAGGCAGAGCTTCAGAACAAGAAGTTAGGCTGTTGGGAGCAGAGAAAGGCTGTTGGGAGCTGGTAGAAGCTGTGAGGAGCTGTCGGTTCTATTGGAGGAGCTTATTGTGCTGGCTTTCCTGATGAACTTGGCTGTTTTCATCCTCCAAGGAGCTTGGGGCCTTGTTGGTACTGAGAATGGCTTTGGTTCACTTTGGGGGAGCTCTGGTCCTCACTCTGAGCATTGCTTCCTGGTTCCAGAGGGCAAGAAGGTGTACAGCTTAGTCTCCTGAAGAAGCTTGCTGCGTTGGCCTTCCTGATGGGAACTCAGCTGTCTTCACCACTGGAGGAACTGGGGACCTCACTGTTGCTGAGGATGGCTGTGGTACCTTCCAGGAGAGCTCTGATTCTTACTTTGAGCATTGCTTCCTGGCTCCAGTGCAGATCCCTCAGCCCACTAGCACAGATCCTTCATCTTGCTGGCACGGACTGTCTAGATTCCACCACTGACCTTTGGGCCTTCCCAGTGCAGATCAGTGAAGCAGGCCTGCATGAAACATTGTCATGGGCTCTAGGCCTCCAGTTGGATTCATGTGAGGCACTGTTACGAGCTTTATAGGTCTTCAGCTGGATTCATGCAGGACATTGCCATGGGATCCAAGCTTTCAGCTAGATGCCTTGGTCTGTAGTGTGTGGACAGATTTCCTACACTCTTTTGCATATCATTCTTTGGGTGACTGTTATAAATGACCTATAAAATATGCGTCCTATATTATATTGTTCCCTGGCAATATCCCCCAAACCATTACAGATTGGCTCCTGAGCTGTCATGTGGAAGGTTAGACACAAGACACTAAGTAGAGCAAAGCAACTTGGAGGACAAGGATTTGAATACAAGTTTCAGCAATCTGCAGTAACACTTCTTTCCCGAGTAAGAGTCATATGCTCACTGGTTTCATGATCAGGGAGGCTACAGTAGCACTTATCTCAGCAGTAACATCACTAACAGGCTGCTGGAACTCCTTCGGATGTTTTGAGGGACACTAAATTCTGCGGCAGTGTCTCTGGGTATATGAGTCTCAGGTGCATCTCAGCTTTTCACCCACAGTACTGATCAGTAAATTGAGGATCTTTTGTTGTCATACTTTGTTGACATCAATGTATGGAAATTTCATGGAAATGACACAAAGCAGTGATTTTTTCTTCTATAAAAGCAAAATCATATTTGCCAGGGCAATGTCTTCATCTTCATGACTGCCTCATACAGTTCTGATTTTCATTGGCTGCTCTGCTTCATTTAGCAACAGGAGATCTTTAGTGCAGTTGTATTTGGATCATTTTATAATAAAACTGAAGGGAACTTGAAAGGTGCTATGGATAATGTGTCTGTACAAAGTCCTCTCCTAGAATCCTGGCCCGACAAAAGATAAAGTCCTTTGCAACAGGAACGTTTACTTTCATTTAGAAGGAAAGTAGGACCAACGAGGACCAGAGATGAATGACCAGTGTGGCTCTTAGCCTGAGTCTGACCTCAGCTCTGAGGGCCACTTGGACTCTAGCCCAGCACAGATGTTCTCAAAACACATCTGGCCTGTCAGAGCCACCTGGAGACATGGGATTGTCTACTGAGTGGTGATTAAGTTGGTTAATGGGGCTTTGAATATGGCGGGTAAAGAGGTAGAAACAGCCCCAGTGAGTGGGTGTAGTAGTTCCTTCGAGCTCCGAGTCTGGCAGAGAGTGACACAAGGAAGTTGATGCTGTCGCAGAGGGGACCTGGCTTGCTGCTGACTGTGGCTGCGTGAGAAAGCAGGAATTTCCCGCCGTGTTCTTGCCGCTTTGCTGAGGGATGCTTCTTGCTAGGAATTGTATGAGTCTTAAACACTGAGAAGCAACAATTCATTTCCATTATTACGAGCTTTCCTTGAGTGTTGCAATGTGCTTTGTAATCATTGCTCTTATTATTCTGTTGTTGTTACCATTATTATTCTGCACCTTTTGAGGGGTTATAAGTCATTTAAAGTGAGCTACTATTTCTTCCTTTTCACCCAGGGACAATAGTTGGAATTTTTAGTGGAATGGCTAATGAATTCTTATACAGTCCAATAGATTGGGAAATTCTAGCTCTTTATGTCACACACACAGGAAAGTACCTGTGGGAATGTCTCAGTGTTACTCAAGCACGAAGCATGAAGTTCCCATGATAGGGTCATGGGAGGAGCAGGGCAAAGGAGGCTGTGAAGAGGCCAGTTCGCAGGGAGCTGTGCTGCATTTCTGTGTCTCAGTAAGTGTGCAAATTACAAAGGGGAGCTTTGTGATAGCAGAGATGTCAGAAGAAAGGGACCTAGGCAAGAGGTCGTGTACTGGATTAGCAAAGACCTGAGTTCTCCATATAGTTCTGGCACTAATCAGCACTGTGTCCATGTCAGGTCCCCTAACCTCCCCCTAGAATTCCTTTGCTTTATCTCTATCTCTTTTCACAGAGGGTTATATTTCTGACTCTGATCATTATTTGAAAGATGTAGCAGAACGTGCTGGAGAAATCAACCAAGGTTTGCAATAAAACCTTGAGGAAAGTTCAAAGATTCAAAGGCTCAAAGTTTAAAGGTTCAAAGTCTAGCTTTGAAATGATGAGTGAATTTGGACAAACATCTGAATCTCTCTAGGAAGGATTTTAATGTTCTTTGTATTCAGTTGGACTAGATGATCATTGAGTCTCCTACCAGCAATAGTTGTTATTCCTTTTTTTTCCCTTTCCAGCAAAATTACTACAGGAAATAAGCTGAATCTTTAAGTATGTAGCATTGCTTTGAAATATTTCTCTCATGACTTTTCACAAGGATACGTCAGAATGATTCAAGGTAGAAACAGCTGATGCTAGGATAATTGCAAAAATAATCTTTGCTATATTGTAATGATATTTTCTCAGAATTTATGAAAAGTAAGCATAAATTGAAAACCTTAGGTGAAATAAATTTTTATTTTTTATATAACATCAACTCTTCAGAGAGGGTTAGAGGTGGGCAGAGAAAGAGTTGGAAAAGATAGCTCATATCAGCTTGCCAAAATAGAAAATTTATTGTTACTATTATTTATTTATTTATTTATTTATTTATTTTTTTGAGACAGGGTCTCGCTATGCAGTTCAGGCTGGCCTTGAGCGCACTTCGTAGCTCAGGCTAGTCTTGAACTTGCAAAGATCCTCCTGCCTCAGCCTCCAGAGTGTTGGGATTACAGGTGTGTGCCACCAGGCCTGGTAACAAAATAGAAAATTAACACAATTACTAAATACGTGTTCATGGGTAATATAACATTAGTAACGAATTATTAAAGAGAAGATGTAACCATTTATCTTTTCCTTTTAAAATATAAGACATCAAACTGAAAGGGTTAGAAATATTTTATTTGATTGGAACAGATGACAATTTAGGATGATATTTTAAAAGTGCTATCTCCATTGTAATCTCAATCAGATGAATTTAAACAATTAAAGTTTCTTACATTATAATCAGTTTACCTAAATTCTAAGTACAGTAAAGTATGCATATTTTACCTGTTATTAAATCATTTTCAAAATGAGCATAAAAGAAATGACAACATACTATGGAAGAGTTTTCAGAGAAAACATAGTGCCATGTCCAAAAGTATTATTTCAGAAATCTATTCTGATGTCACATACACAGGAAGATATGTGATCATTCCTCATGGTACCTGTGTGAGTTTAGGATGTTAGACTTCTTATCCCTACTTCACACTTACAAAAATAAATGCAGTCCATTTAGTAAACTTCCCAAGGTCAGGTTATCACTGGAGATAGAAGGTATTGCTTTATTTGTATCTGACAGAGTCCAGTGCCTGACGGTGAGAAAGGAGTTAAGTGATCACTTGTCATTGAAAGGTAATCATTCAATGATATGACATTCTGTCCTATGAAATACAAAACAGTTATTGCCTTGCTGTTGGTTCCTTTACTTTTTAAATTCAGCAGGTAGGAGAGCAATTTAACAATAAGCTTGGCTCACTGTGCTGCTCGTAAGTTTATCCAGCTACATGAAGGGGCTTTGTAAACTATCTGTTTCGACCTGAAATTACTTCCAGGATGTGCCCCTCCTTGCAAATGTGTCATTAATCTGATTCATTGTGCTGTTGGCTTTTGTGGTGTGAATGAGATCTGCCAGCATCTGGCTGAGATCAACTTCCTTCACAAAACTCTTTAAAATCCATTTTTTAACAGTGAGTGTATGATAGATGTCCTAGAATAAGGATTTTTAGCAACACTGATATGTGTTTTTAAAAAAGCCATAGTTGCATTTGTTGAAAAGAATTCACCTGGATAATACAGGATCTGGCAAGATCAGACCTTGATGAAGATAAGTATAATGCCAGAAAAGATAACTCAAATTATTTTCTGAGTTACTTTGTCAGAAGTTTTTGCAACTGTAAACATTGTAAAAGATCACAGAAACATGACCTTGAGTTGATATCAAAACTTTGTAAAGAACATGAGTGTTTCTGTCACTAGAAAAATGACAAAACCATAGTTGTCATTTCCAGCGAGGAATTGTCAAGTGAGTTAAAACTGTCTATTTCATGGGTGCTGATGACCAACTGCCTAAACAGCAGGTGTGGCATGAAAGCATCCCCAGTTGAAACGTTTTCCTTACAGCTGGGTGGCTGTCCTGTTTTTCCATTTTAAAAAAGAAAGCTCTTAATTTCATGAAAAGAATGTGAACACTTCCACAACATGAACATAGTTTGTATTTATCACCCATGTTTCATGATTGACCTGAAACTTCACATCAGTGGCAATTTCATTAGGCCACAGTCTGGAGAAATCTAAGAATCTACGTCATCTGCTTCTATTTAAACAAATGATTCAACAGACTTGCCTACCTGGATGGAGTGGATGTCTTAATTGAATTGTCTTCACTCTGCCTGAGTGAATGTCTTAATTGTAGCTCAAGACAAATCCTAGAGATAAGATTCATCAATCATTTATTCTTCATCGTACTGAGTCTAAAGTTCAGAGATATCCTGAGCATAAGAGTATCACAGGGAACATACAGCAAGCAGAATTTGATGCAACGCTTGGCCACTTCTACAGTACTATCATGACTAAAATAGAAACAGGTAGATAGAATGAAACTATTCAGTATCCACTTCCTGCACAAATTGAGTTCGGATCCTACTTGATCCATAAGAGTCTTTTACATAAACTCCTGTACCCTTTAAACTAGGGTGAGGTTTATGTTACTTTTTTAAAAAACAAAAATCTAACTGAACCCAGAAATTTAATTTTGCTAATGTGTCAATTACATTTCAAAAAACCAGTCTTATGTAAACTTTAGTTTGTGTACAACCTTACAGTGATTGGAAGTAGCAAAATGCAAGCAGCGCCTTCTCACAGCCACGAACGCTAATGACGGATTGTTGTGTATCAGACCCTTCCACACATTTGCTTATTATTCAATCCCATCGCCCACCCATTGTCTCTACACCAGGCAGAAGAGTAAAACATCTTCAAAGAAATCTTCAGGATGACATGCCTTCAATCGCCTGGCCACTGTGGGCCAAACCGAAAATTTCATTTTCCCAGTTGTAAAGCACTTGTAAGGGTCGTGTGTGTGTGTGTGTGTGTGTGTGTGTGTGTGTGTGTGGTGTCTACTCTTGCTGCTTCTGTCCTGAAGGACTGGGTTTGCCAGAGTTCTCTCCAGGGCGCTGCACAGGAGTGAAGGGAAACTGGAATCCATAGCCGTTGTACCCGTCCAAATAGACACATTGGAAGAAACTGATGGGAGCTGAGGAAGAGGGCAGAATGGATGTTAAAACATGCAAAATATGGCCAGGAGTGGGGTTACAGCCCAGTGAGGCAGGATAGTGACTGCTACTGGCAAGTTACTAAATCTCTTTGAGTCTTGGATTCTTCTTGCATAAGAACAATACATGACAAACTTCACAAACAGAAAAATTAGAGTCAGCATAGGTGGAGTGCTTAGAATCAATCCTTCCCAGAATACTGTAAGCCCTTACTAAATGATAATACAAATGTCCTTGGAGAATACCTGGGTGCTTAGTGTATAGAATCTATGGGAGTACAAGACTGTCATAGAGACTGTATGTAGGAACACATTTCAGAACTTGATCTTGTCCTATGGAAGGTAATGTGTGTGTGTGTGTGTGTGTGTGTGTGTGTGTGTGATGTCTGAGAGTCACACCTGTGGTGTGAACATCTCTGCTCCAGCCAGACACTGTCCCATGCCATTTCTGTGTTTAAGTCTGGTGAGCACGGACTGAAACTTCTGACATGTAAGCCAAATAAGCCTCTCCTCCTCTAACGTGGATGCTGGGTATTTGTTAAAATGATGAGAAAGTGAGTAAGACAAGTGGCTACCTTTCTGCTGACCCTTATCCAGTGTAAGCACACTTCTGGCACATTTATTTAACTGACATTGAATAAGCTGTTCATGAAAATATCATTAAGGGTATAAATTTTCCAGCTTACATAAGAGACTCAAAGACATAAGGTTGTAGAACTACTTTATGATAACATTAAAATAGAAAATATTGTTTGGATGCAATAAATCCTTTAAAGAAACTTAAAATAGTTGGTACCTTTTTAAACTAAAAGTAACTATGTTCTGTCTTTTTATCTTTAATTAATTTTTTATTTTGAGATAACTGTAAAAGTAATTGTAAGAAATAACACAGAGATACCTTATGCACTTTCACCTAGGCTCCTCTAATGAAACTTATTACAAAACTATAGCACAATATCCCAATCAGGAGACTGGCACTGAAGTCATCTACCTACATCTGTTGAATTATGTTTCAGTATTTATTTATAAAATAAGAAGTTTTGAGTATTTATGTAATATGGATGCAGATTAAACTAGTAGACCAGCAATCGGGAGAGTGTTGTATAAATTAGAAACATGCCCATGTTGATTTATAATTTCTTTTCTTATGGATTTTGCAAAAACAGTTAAAATTATCATTGGACTGTTTCTATATTTCTCACAAGCTGAATGTGTTAGACTTACAAGGAGTATCTTTACCTGGTGCAGCAATCCCAGCATGTATAAATCAATGCTTGGAACACAGTAGGCACTCCATATTTTTTTCCAATGAATAAACTATTAATGCAAAATGGGAAACCTTTGCTACCATAGAGGACATTTTTATAATTTCCTGCACATTATATAAGAAGCAATGCCAAGGCCACAGACATCATTTCCTCAGAAAAATGTCTAGTTCTGTATTTTAAAAGCATGATGTGAGCAAGACTTCAGTTATATCAATTTCAAAAATTACTTCCTGTAATCTGTCCAGGGATGACTTTATTTAATGCATGTGTGCATCTGAAATTTATCACTTCACCACCTGATCAAAAAAGTCTAATTTGAACATCCTGGGATAATGAGAATCTTGAGCAGTGAATATTATAACTGCATATGAATATTGATTGCATTCTAAAATTAAGGGTTCTGAAGGCTGGATATTAGGAGCCTGCTGCATAGCTAGAAAAGTAAAGCAGAGCTTTGAATCTTAGAAGTGAATTTCCAAGCAATTGAATTGCTAAAGTCTTTTTCTACAATTTTCCTATTTGATATAAAAAGATTCATATCACTTCCACTAATCTATTATACAAAAGAGAGTAATGCACCTTGAAGCAAGCCTGAGCTAGAGCAGTGGGCATCAGAGCTGAGAAGAAATAGCTCACAGTAAATGCCACTTCAATAAATGCTATTGTGCCTAATTCTTCCAACTCTGATTCTTGCCTGACACAAAAATGACAATTTTCTCCTTGAAATATAAGTGATTTACTTTAATGTTATCCTCATGTCTGTGCTAAAAACTTTTTCCATGTAATATTGGACTACTTGAAAGGATCAAAAGTTTACATCTGCATGTGCCATCTTCAGTAAAGAATGATTTCATAGTTTTGATCTAATTATGAACTTACTTTTTTGCTTCTTTGGGGAAGACACATCTTCAGTTTCTTCTAGAGAATACAAAAATATGAAAATGAACATTTCTAGACTGTGTGTAAACATATGTCATTCTGAGAATGACTCCACAAGACCACAGTAGGAAAGAGGCATGAGTTAGCTGCCCTCTAGGTCAGCATTCAGGTTCTTCTCAGTCCTTGAACATGAAATTTAACAGGCAGAAGTGAGAGTAGGAGAAGCACTAATGGAAGAGGAAATGACATGCTCCCAGAGCTTGCTCCGACAGGACAACTGGCCCTCAGATGTTGGATACTGTCAGGTGAGAACTGGTTCCCATATTCTTTCCTTGAGAAGAGGCCATTGATGCTGAGTTACAGTACTGTAAGGGTGCAATCTGATTACAAGCATGACTGTCTCCTTAATCAGTAATTGTTTTACTGTGTTGGACATTTCATGCTCTTCCTATTCAGCCACTCTGAAATATACCATCAGTAGGTACTTTCTGCGCTATAGAAAGTCAAAGTCTTACTCTCTGTGTTTTGGTGCCCATTATTTAACTCCCCACCCACAGCAGTTATTTCCGGTCTCCAGTGAACACGGCTCCACTCTGCTTTACATGATTGACTTTCTGGTCTCCACAAATGATTGAGCACTGGTGGGACTGATCTTCATGCATCTGGCGATGTTACTTAATATGATGCCCCACTTCCCTTCATGTTGCTGCACATGACAAGAGTGTGTTCTTTTTGTGACTATGTAACACTCCACATTCCATTGTATGAATGTACCACATTTTCTTTATCCGTCCATCCACTAAGGGGCATTTAGGTTGATTCCATATCTGAGCTGCTGTCTGTGAAAACTGCTGCAACAATTACAGGAGTACAAGAATCCCTCTGCTCTAATGCTTGAGCAGTGGTATTGACATATCACACAGTAGTTGTACATTTTAGTTTTTAAGAATCTGTACCATAATGGTTACACTAATGTACATTCCTACAAAAGATACAGCATTCTCTAGAAGGGTGTCTTAGTGCACATGCAAATGTAGATTGTATTTTATGAGACTGACACATTCACTCATTCTTGTGTAACTTTACTCAGCACATAATTTTTCACACTGTCAGGTAAGCTTGGACAGTGTCACAGAACTAAAATGGCAAGAACAATTCTTTGGGAAACTATTTTCATCTGCAAAAGTGTTGGAAGTGGAATAGAAACACTATTTCATACTGAGCTCAAACTAGGAAGCTAAAAATCCTTCAGGAAACAAGATCAAAAGACCCAAAGTTCAGTTCAAATGTTCACATTATGGATGGAGACATATTCCTCCCTCTCTCCCTCCCCCTCTCCTCCCTCCCTTCCTTCTTTCCTTTCCTTCTTTAACGATAGTGCTGCTAGAATAGGTGATTTATCTTTCTTCTTAACAAAAACTAATCTTGGGTGAAATGATAGTATTATACTCTTTGATGCAGTAGTAATTTTTTGATCCTTGATGAAGTGATGATTTTGAAGGACTACTTCTGAGGATTAGTCAGTAAATGCATTTGATAATTATTAGTCAATGAGTTCATGCATAACTGGCTATTTAATATGAGAATAAATATATTTCCTAAATAATATAAGGAAAGTTTATTAAGAAAAATAAGTCCAACCATATGAACTCTGCTTTAAAACGCGCAGATGAGGTCAAGGATATTGGAATAAAATTAGACAGACAGGACGTTCACAGCCTTGAGAGGAAACGGGAAACAGAGGCAGGGATAACACACTTACCTTTAGCTTTCTTTGCAGCTGGCACATCTTCAAAATCTTCTAGAATGCAGAGAAAAGACACATAAGATCACAGTCTGATTTTTCAGTTTTCTCAAAGAGGAAACATTGTTTGTAAAGGATTTGAGAGTCAGAAGACCTCTGGGTCTCTAGGCTGAGCATCCAGCGTTGCATAATTGCTTCTCACAGAGCCGCGTCCTGCTCCACCTCTGGAAGGTGCGGTCAGGGCAGGGCTGCAGAGGGACCATGGTCACCACATGGCCACAGACTGGGCTGGAGAAGGCCCTGCTGTCAGCTTCCCCACAATCCTCTGTGCATGTCTTCTCTCCCTCTAGCATAAAAATTCTTTCAAAAAGTCATAACTGCATTTGGGGTTTAGGAAATTGGAAGTAAATGGATTTATATCGTTATGGTTGATACACTGTATCAACTTGAGGAGTCTAGAAGTTTAACTAAGTAACTCAGCTATTCTACATCCTGGGGTGAAAAGGACACGCCCTTCCTGCTCTAGGATGTTGTTCACTGTATTAATGTGAGATGTTTAGAAGATTAAATGAGTGCCGGAGCAGGGGGCTGGGTCCTTTGTATCATCCTGAGCCCGTGCAAGTGGAGGGCATAGAGATTATGTAAGTGCTACATGCCCCTGAGTGGGGGTAGCCTGCTTACAATATAGGGGAGGAAAAGTTGCTCCCCGCTTTTGCTCTTGTTGCTTTGCTATCTTCCACCTCCATGAATGTTTGCCCTCTGCCATGTGCCACTCTGCCTCAGAGCCAGCCAAGTATGGACCAAAACCTCCACAAATTGTGACCTAAATAAACCTTTCCTTCCTTCATTTTGGGCGTTGGGTATTTTGTCTCAGCAATGACAGAAAAGTAACCAAGATACATACACAGGTTAGACCACAGAACAAAACCTATCCATATCATTTATTAGCAGTTTGATGGTGAATTTTAGCCTTTTTGGCAATTTTAAGAATACAAGAAAAAAAGCAATGACTGTACGTGGGTGAATTAATTTTTGGGGAAAGTGTCAGAAACGCACATTGGGATTACGTCTGTTCTCCAAATGGTGTTGGGAAAACTGGATATCTACACACCAAATAATTAAATTGAAACTTTATCTTCTATCTTACACAAAAGTCAATTCAAAAGAGATACTTAAACATGAGACCCCAAAGTGTAAAATTATAAAGAAAGCACAGGGAAAAACTCTTTGACCGTGACCATGGCAGTGACTCTGGATGTAGCATCAAAAGTATAGGTGACAAACGTAAAGATTTCCCAGGGGACCACAATGGTTTCTGAATAATGAAAGGAAACAATCAACAAAATAAACAGGTAACCTGTGAAATGGGAGAAAATATGTGCAGATCACATATTGATAAAAGACAAATATCTGAAATATATAAGAAACTCGTATACCTTAACTACTTGAAAAAAAAAACCCAATTTAAAAAAAAGTTAAAAAGAAACCATACAATTAGCCAACAGGCACATAAAATACTCACTCAACACTAATTATCATGGAAATGAAGACGATATCATATCTGTGTGACAGCTATTGTAAAATGTCAAATAATAAGTGTTGGGAAAGGTTTGGAAAAAAGAGAACTCTCTATGCTGTTGGTGGGAATGTAAATTGGTACAGTTACCATGGTGAGAGGTATGCAAGATTCTAACAATATTAAAAATATAGCTGCCATGTGATCCAATAGCCCTTTTTGTGGATATCTATCTATGTCTTCATGTATATACCTATTATACTGTGCACTTAAAATTTTCTGAGACAGTAAGTTTTAAATGTTCTCAAATACACACACACACACACACACACACACACACTCATACAGAAGTCAACTTTATACCATGATGGATTTGTTAATTAGCTTAAATTTGACAATCATGACATGAGTACATAAAAATCTAAATATTAGGGGGTGGGGATTTAGCTCAGCAGCAAAAGTGCCTGCCTGGCAAGCGCAAGGTCGTGAGTTCGGTTCCCGGTACCGGAGAAAAACCAAAAAATAAAAAAATAAAAAAAAATAAATATTAGATTGTACACCTTAAATCTACATTAATTTATACTGAAGCTCAAATATTTAAGACTAGCTCAAGTTGTAGCATGTAGCATTTAGTCTTTTGCACACTGAACCACAGGCACATACTGAAACAAGGTAGAAATAATTATAACTCAGAAGTAATGCTAATAAAATATAGTTGAGGAATTTTAAAATTTTACTGTAAATTTTTACTACTTATAATTATCTAAGTGAAGTCCAGTTTTGGATTATTTGTTTATATTTTGCATAATACCTGTTCATTAATAAACAAAAAGGGGATAAAATGGGGTCATTAAGCAGATTTTCTCTAATAGGGAAAAGATGTGACCTTTGTGAAGGAATGCTATTATGTAAAAGAACAAAATGGGGAACAGAATTACTAGGATTTCATAGAATATCATTAAAGTTTTGGTCTGCTTTAAAAAATATTTACAAGGTATGATTGATATTTGATGACTACATAAATTTAAAAATATATTACAGTGCAAGACACATTGCCATTAATTCCTCTCGAAATGTTCACCTGCACTTTTTTTTTTTTCCCATTACTGGTAGTAGAACTCATGACCTCATGCTTGCCAGGCAGGCACTGTGCCACTGAGCTAAATCCCCAGCCCTTCTCCTGTACTTCAAACACACTGACCACATCCTGAAGCTGTTCCTGGCATCCTCTTTTGTGAGTCTCTTTAGTTCTGCTGTGGCTGCTTTCATGACCAGAATCTTTTCAAAGCGTTTCCCTTTCATGGTCGTTTTGACTTTGGGGAAGAGTTTGAAGTCACGTGTGCCAGAGGCGGTGAATAAGGTGGGTGGGGACACACTGTAAAATTCTCACCAGCCTGCCTTTCCATTGGGTGGCGCTGCGCAGCGGTGTTCACTGCATTTTTTATTACACCTTGGAAAGCCGCTCATGAAAGCTGACTTACAGAACTGCTTCAGACGGTGGTGGCAAGGATGCTGTGGTGCGTTTGAAGCGAGGAGGATTTTTGAGGAGAATTAACGGCAATGTTTATACTGTAATTTTTAAAACTTTAAATATTCATGGTATATTTTGATACACTTCAAAAATAGTTAATTAAATACTGCAGAAATGAAGGGAAGACACACATGGTTATACGATGTTTCAAATAACACAGTAGTGTAATTATATTTTTAAAATTTCAGAATATCTAATAGAAAATGTTTTATTTTCTTTCAGGAAGAGTCTGTTCATTTCTGTGGAAGAGTGGTACAGAAATAGAGGTAAGGTCCTTCTCCAAAGGAACATACATTTCATTTTTGTAGATTGTAGCACATCTAACACTAAAATCCTTATCCTCTAGATTCACTTATTTCCCCGGAGAAATAAATACAAGAATAAAAACTTTCATATCTTCAAGTTTTGTATTCTGACAAGGAGCCAACTGGCTATCGGGGATGAAGCCCGCTGGGGTGGAGCCCTGTGTGCATTTTGCAGGCTGATCAGAAGGGCAGATGCCTGAGAAGGCGGGCTGCAGGCCCCACCGGTTCCTGTGTAGACTCAAACTCTGTGTAAGCAGCTAAATAGTGACAAAAATGTACTGAGCAGGAATAATGTGCTTCAATTATCACCATTCAGAACTCGGAAAAGGCAGAAAGCATTTACAGTCCATTTGCACTTGCAACCCGCACAGCGATGGAGGAGCGGCTTTGATAAAACAAATATTCGACTCTGACATGGTACAGTCACCACAGTGAAGGGAAGATCAAAATGTTCCAATGGAATTTTACAGCATGACTTGACGTTGGGCCAGACTGTTGGGGAAGCCTCTTAGGAAGAAAGGCAAATTGATAATGCACCTTAAAATAATGTAATGGAAGGACGGATGACAAGTTTAAGGTGAAGATAACAACACGAAGAAAGTCAAGGACAGCTAAGGATGGAGAATATTCAGGAAGTGCAGGGGATGTGGAAAGGCCGGACAAGATGATCACATGGAAGATCTTATATGTCAGGCAGAAGAGGCTGAATTGTACTTTACATTCAATGAAGGTTGTTCAGGAAAGAAATAATATTTTACTGTATTTGGGAAAAATAAACTTGACTAGAACATAAGAGTATATTCATCCAGAACATCGAGATGATGCTCTTAATCAACACACCAGGCTGCCCTGCCACCTCTTGAGGACCAATATCGAAGAGCAAGTGTTTCTGATCCCCGAATCCATGTATCATACTTCCTTGCACGTGCTGGTTGGCCGGCCCTGGCAGAGTCCAGGTACGTGGAAGCCACACTCTGCGTACAGCAGAGGTGAAGGAGGAAGGCTTCCACCCACCCTTCAAGAACAGGTCATGCTCAGCTCGTACCTCTTCTCTTCCAGCCATCTGCTCTGCTCTGGCAGGAAGAACTCGAAGAGTCTGCTGCCCTTGAAGGTGATAATCATGCTCAAGAGCTGAGGGGCAGTACTTGTTTGGTTTGCCTAACTACTGTAAGTGATTTGGCAATTTTAGCCCAAAATTGAAGAAAAATGCCCCATCTTGACTTTGCAGTTGTAGGCCCATGCTTTAGTTACATGGAAACTTCGATTCCAAAGGAACTCCGTATAGCAGAGAATCCACCTTGTTTTCCAAAGCAGATGCTGCAGCCATTCCAGAGTCAGAAAGGAGTGAAAGGTCTTGCCTGGGCGGCCCCTGTTTCAGTGTTTTCAATGTGCTGCTTTCAAAGACTGGCTTTTATTTTTATCACTCTTTTATGCTTATTGAATTGGGGCATAAGGATACAAGGATGTTTCAATAGGTATCAGTTAGTGAAACCAATAAAATGATCATGAAAGAGAGGCCTGGACTTGGTGCTTTTTTTCCCTGTTGCACGTTTTCACTAATTGAAGACATTTCACCTTTATCTGATTCTACAATCTGTCCTATCTAAAATTAAATGCTGTTTCAACACTAAGGAAAAATGTTATTCTGAAATCAAGTGTAATAACATGAAAAATCAGAAAGTCTCTCTGCCCTTTGCTGAGAAGTTTTCATAGATCTCCAGCCCTGATCTGCAGCTGTAGGTCAAAAGGAGCTTCAGGGAGGTAGACTCTTGGGAAAGTTTCAGGTGTTAAATCCAAGTCAGCACGGAGTCAGGGATGGCGAAGGGTCTGTGAGGCTGGACAAGAAGGTAACTGGAAGGACCGATCCAGGCATGAAGGTGTCCTTGTACCTCTGTGAATATACCTGTAGTCTAGCCTCAGGACCGATATTCATGTTTCTGCATGTCTTTAATTACATGACCTTGACATATGAATTTGGAAATTTAATGCTAAAAATTACAGATTTTTTCATTTGAATAAGCAGTTTATCTTTTCTCTATTTTTCATTCTCTTTAAGAGTAATTATGAATTATTTTGTTATTTCTCTACCAAAATGTATTACCATCTTAAAGAAAAAGACTCCAATGAACTTTTTTTGTATGGGTTACATCTATTGCTGTTTATCATAAAAATTCAAATGAACACTTTGAGGCCATAAGAAGCTCAAGTACCTAGTCCCAAAGCAAGAACAATGGTGTCGTCATTTGTCATGTAGTCTCTGAGCTCCTCCATTATATGGGAGGAAAGAGGTGACATGAACTTAGTATGATTATGGAAAAATGTTCTGATCTTAAAGGGCACTGGAAAAAAAGTCTCAGGCACTTTAACTACCCACACAGCGTAATCTGAGAATTGCTACTCTACACAAAAAAAACTCTACTGCTGTGAAATATCCAACATATTACAGAAGAGAATAATTACAACACATCAGAGGAAAGGTGATTATTTAAACAAATCAGTTTATACTAAAATAATGCAAAATATAATGAAGAGTAAAGATAAAGCAAAACTGGAATCCTTAAAGGAAGAATTATGAAACAGGTAAAACTTGGCTGTATTTCTATCCTATAGCTTTCTGGAAAACTTGCTATATACAATATCAATTATTTTCCAATGAACTAATGTTAATTTTGCATTATGAGATAAATTTTAAACTTCACTGAAATATATAGTGAAAATAAAGTTATGGGATAATCATAGATGTCAATTTTAAACTATATTTTAAGTATCCCTTCTAAGGTTGAGTAGCTGGAATAGACTGAACATCATTATCTTGTATGAGTAAATAAATGAATTGGAAACATAATTATAGTGTTTTTCAGGTGAAGAGAAACATACTTCTTCATCATTTCAAGTATATTATTCATTATGTATATTTTAGGATGTAAGCCATGGGTTTATAATACAAAAAGGAAAAATGTCTGTGTAGTTTTACAATCAAAGTAAGGGTTATCTTGACATTTTTCTTTGCTCATGTATGGAACTGTCACTTTCTCAGCAATCATCACAAGTACTACCATGGACTCTTTTACCGTGCCAGGTACTTTACATTTATGCTTTCTCTTAAGCTACACGCTACACTTATGAGATATCTAGAAAGTCTCCACTCTACAAGGGAAGGTTGAGACTCAGAGAATTTGTAAAAGAGCTTGAAGCAACGTATTTTAAAAAGTATTGGAGGAAACGTGAAGCTAAATGTCCTCAACCTCCACAGCCTCACTCTCTCCATGGGACTATTGGATCTTCATTGTAAGGTACCCTGCTGTGTTTTGAAGGATCCGAAAGAAAATAGTAAATTATGTAGAAGAATTTATGATGGCTAAGGACTCCAGTAAGTGCAAGGTATCCCAGGCTACCAGGGAATATATGACAACTGGCAAAATACAAATGTTTCCAAAGCTTAAACAGTCTCTATCTCTTATTTAGGTCAAAGAAAATTTTATAGAAACACTGGCAACATTTGAAAGGTTGTACAGGCTTGAACAGTCATAGGTGGGAAGAAGAGTCCAGGAGTGAAAAGAGGATGAGCTTAGAAAGCAAGTGTGTTAGGAATGTGGAACTTTGCATTGGATTGGAACTACAGTAGGTATAAAATACGATCATATAAAAATTTTAAGCATAGTTCTTAATCTGGATATTTGAAGTTCTAGATCCTTGAGCTAAGAAACTTCAAATTTATGCTAAATTTGCAAAATGAAGGCATACTGAACATTTCTCATCAAGTGGCCAAATTAATTTGAGGTTTTGGAAAACATCTGTTAGTAAAGCTGAAAAAGAAGAAGGAGAGAAATCAGACACATGTGTGTTGAGTACTCCCTCCAGTGATTCTGAGTATATATAGGAAAAGCCAACAGCACCTGACAGCTGAATTAGGGTCAGAGGTCAGCAATAGTGATTGATCAGAGTAGAATCTGAAGTTTTGTGTCTAGGGGCCTAACAAGTGGAAATTAGGTAGCAAGAGGAGAATTTCTTTGGGGACTGAAAGATTAGTAACATAAGCTAAAGGGAAGGATGCCACAGCAAGGTCTGTGGGAAATTTTGGCAGACCGGCAAAGTTGGAAGATGAACACCTGAATGAGAGCTGAGCAAATAGATGAGGCTTCAGAATAACTTTCGTTCTTATCTACAAATATCTAGACAGCAAGGCTGAACAACTCAACTTCAGAAATGGCTGAAGAGTGTAAAAGAGTAGGAAAGAGTGAAACGGAAGACCTCAGTCTCTGGGAAAAAGTAGCAGAAAGCCAATACCAAAGAAGCACATTGGGACTGGAAACAAAAGAGTCTGATATTGTAGAAGCCAAGGGAGAGAAACCTTCCATCCAGGATGCTGGAGCCGCAGGCTGGCACGCGTCAGAGAGCAGAAGTCGCTAGGCATGATTTGCTCTGCCCTGCTGCGCTAACTGAAGACAGCGCTGAGCCAGGGGATTTGGAAGGGCTCAGTGCGCATTTGCAGACACTGGAAGGAGGACCCCGAGAGGGAGAAGAGAGATGCATGGCTCGGGGAGTAAAGATAGGACAGGTGAGACAGGCAGGTTCTGGAAGGGCCTGGCAGGGTCGATCGCAGGAGACGCCTGCCGCATGCTTCCTCTGAGAATGGGAGGGTGCGGCTTTGTAGAATGGGAATGACTGAGCGGAGATTGCAACTTGGAAAGAAGGCAGAACTTTAAAGAATTCATAGGGATAGTTAACTTCATCATTTTTAGAAGTAAAATCTTCCTCTGCAGTGTCCAGACTGCCCTGCATACGCTTAGCAAACGTGATGAATAAATAAAATGACCTAAATAATGCATGTGTTGTCCAGCATAGTTACCGCAGATTCATCTCTACTGCTCATGTATTCTGATCGGTGCAGTTTCGAGAGAAACGCACTGGCACACACCTGGGGTCCGCAGGCACAGCAGAAGTGCTGCATGGGTCTTTGCACCCCTCCCCCTTCCTGTCACTGGATCAAATTCGGTGCATCGCATTGTGCTGCAGAGACATCCCAGCTCTCAATTGATTTGCTGAATTGTACATCAAGATTTTCACAGAATATTAAATTCTCTGACTTAGAATTTTCCCAAGAAATCCTGCGGACACACAATAGTCCAAATCAGGGGTCAACAATCACTTTCTTTCAGCCCTCCATTATGAGAGGCTCCTTCTACTTAGGCCGTTATTTAAAGTGATTGTGAGTTTTAAAGAGAATTACCTGGTACACGGAACAATAGCCACAAAATTCTTGAAGTTGACTGCAGGGAATGATATGGTGTGCAGAAGCAGTTCACATTTGGAGTTTTGTGCTCAGGGAAGTCAAGGGAGCTCCGTGAGCGTGTGCAATGCCTTCAGGGTGTCTGTCCTGTCACTCTCAGCACTGGAGGGGATGTCTGAGTAGCTTCATATCACCCCTGACCGAACGGGGCCACATGAGTGGCTGGGACTCAAAATCTAACAAAGAGCAATAACAACCATTTCGTCAAATGTGCATTGAACACAGAATTTCTCTGGGGTCCGGCAAGAGGAGCGATCAGAGTGGTGTGCAGCAGCTACTGCATATTCAGAAGGTGTCGGTCAAGGCAGCTGCTCCAGTTTCCCCTACTTCCTGGAACTGTCTCCATGAATTTAATTAAACCACTGTTTTAAAAACCGAGGTGGTTTTAAATCTAACCAAAAATGAGTGAGGTGTTCTTTCTTATTGTTACTTCATTTCAGCACTTCATGTGTTTTGACACAGAACTTACTGAGCGAAGCCTGCACCTACCTAGGGAAGGGATGCGTGGTCCCGTCTCCTTCACTACCATCCTCCCCCCCTTTCCCCCACAAACTCCCACGCACAAGCACTTACTGTACCCCAGCATGACCTACCCACCCTTCTAATTTAGCTTTTTCTGCCAACCTGAAATGTCTAGGCAGTAAATACTGTTTCCATAATCCAAAATTTAGAAATAAGAGCACAGAAATTTTAGGTATTTTCTCCAAGTTTACAGAGATTTTAAATCATGGTTGAAAGGACACAATCAACAGAGTGAAGAGACAATCTGTAGGATAGGAAGAGAATTTTACTGGCTATTCCTCAGGCAGAAGATTGATATCTAGAGTATATTAAGCACTCAAAAAATTAGGCATATAGTTGCTCATCTGCATGTATGATGCCAATTATATGATGTGCATATATGACCCCCTCAAAACAAAAGACCCAGTCAAAAAAACAAAAGGCAAGTGAAATGCACATTTCTTAAAAGAGGTACAAATGGCCAATAATATATGAAAAAAATGTCCCGCATTTCTAACCATTAGAGAAATGCAAGTGAAAGCAAGGCTAAGATTTCATTTTATGCCAGAAAGACTGGCCATCATCAAAAAATCAAATAATAACAAATGCTATTGAGGCTAAGGTGAAAAAGGAACGCTTTTATATTGCTGGTGGAAATGGAAACTCATACAACCATTATGGAAATCAGTATTGAGATTTCTCCAAAACTAAAATAGAAATTTCACTTGACCCAGCTATTCCCTTGTTAGTATCTTCCCCAAAGTGCTAAACACTTCATGTTACGGTGACATGTGCACCCAGTGTGTACAGCAGAACAATTCATCAGAGCTAAATCTTGGAAGCAGTCTATACGGCCATCAGCAGGAGAATGGAAAAAGAAAATGTGGTATCTGTACACAGCGGGGTATTTCTCAGCTATAAAGAAGGGTAAATTTGAGACACTGGCAGGAAACGAATACACTTTTAAGACGTAATGTTAAGTGAGATAAAACAGAAACATAAATTTAAATATCACGTACTTTCTCACTTGAGTTACCCAAGGTACCAGTAAGGAGCAAAATAAAAGATGGATGAAAGGAGCAGTGGAGAGGGCAGTTTTTGTTTCCTTGATGCTCCCACAGGAATGGACGGAGAGACTGAGGGTACTGGGAGCGGGTGAGGAGACGGGAAAGCAAAAAGATTTAAGGTGCATCATTTACACGCACCAGGGGGCCTCCCTAAAGGTAAGCATTGTATCTTGGAAACATGAACTAAAGAAATCCAGCAAGAACACAGAATGGGGATCGGGGATCTAGAGACCGAGGGAGGGCGGTGGGTGGTAAGGAGCCCCAGTGTGTGTTAAGCGCGGGTACCCGCTCCCCAAGATGGCAGTAGACGTCCTGAACCACAAACAGGCAGTAAGGAGACACCTTCTTCCCCTTTCTGATCCTCAGCAGATAATCACTCTCTCTAACTGTAACAATATAAAAGCCTGCAGCATATTTTAAATGCTGTTTCCCTTTTCTTATTCTATTTGGTAGCCTCTATTACTTTGGAGTGAGTATAGCTTATTTCTACGACTTTAGTGGTAACCTTGAAATTTTAATATCCATTCTCCCCAAAGCATACACTTCGTATAAAACAACCCCTCCTTAACAAGATTATTGACAGTGATGGAGAGGGCACTTTTTTTTTTTTCACAAAATTTATAACAGTCAAGTGAAAGAGATTGGATAGTCACTGAGTTCCTGCAATCTCACTTCCTCCTTGGGAAACATTTTGATCTAATTTAAGACAAATGCATTCAATATACAATCGACAGGAACACTGCCTTTCAAACTCATTCAAGACTTGTTCCATAACTGCATCTCAATTAGACTATTATATTTTCTTGTGCAGTGCCAGAAACATGACTGGCATATATATTATACAGTGGCAAAATTGATTCACTTATTTAACAACTAAAATGTTGATATATCATCATTAACTGCACACTACATTTTGTCTGCAACTTCATTAGTCTGAGATAACATAAATTAATTTTAGAGGTGGTTAACTCTTAGGTAACTTTTTGTTTTGGTTTGATCATATTAAAGAAGAGCATTAATTTGTCTGCAAATGAAACTAAATTATCAACATAGAACAAGGTATATTCTTTTCATGTTTAAGAATCTAAGAGAAGTAGCTCTTTTGGTAAGTCACTTACATTTTACAATTCATCCATTCATTAATAGTAACATTATTATTTGAAACAGATAAATATTCATTTAATGAGAAAATTACATTCTTACTAGGAAATTTATCTTCTGAAATTACTGAGAAATGTCAGTGCAGGAATGTACAATAAACAAATAGTTTACCCCTTTATTAATGACAAATAGTATGCTTCAGTTCTGGTTAATGACATTCTTTTCAATGAAATTTTTCTTAGATCCTCATTTCACAGTTTGCTTGTCAGAGCTAATATACCAAACACATAAATTCAGAAAAAAATCTTTTAAATCTATAGAATCCTTAATTTTACCTTAACCTTGTTTAAAATTTCAGAACAATTTCCAAGTTAGTTTAATTCTGGCCTCTGTAATACCATCATCCTCTAATGTTGAAGAGAATTATGTATTTGCTCACCACATTTATGCAAAAGATAAATGCAGAATCAAACAAAAGTAAGACTATAAAGAACCTACAAAGCTCTTTAAAAGCCAGAAAAGTACGGTACAAAGGCTATTGCTTTGAGGCTTTGGGTTTTTGTTTGTTTGTTTGTTTTTGAGACAGGGGCTCATTATGTAGTTCAGGTTAGCCATGAACTCCGTATGTAGTCCAGGCTGGGCCTAAACTTGTGGCGATATTTCTGCCTCAGCCTCCTGAGTGCTGAAATTATAGGTGTATACCACCACTCCAGATAAGGGTATAGTTTTAAAAAAATTATACTCCTAGCTATTCCTTTATTAGGACTGGCTGAAGCATCATTCAAATACAGTTACTTTCTAGAAAGGATTAAGTTTGATCAGTATAGTCATATCAAAGTTAAAATAACTAATCTGAGATCTTGGAGATTTTGTAATGGCTCCAAACTTGTGTGCAGGCAGGTAATTTCAGTTATGTGCTAATACTAAAATACTCAGTATTAATCTTAAAGAAAAATGTTTCAAGAAAACATCCCAAAGTTAAGCATCTCAATGGAGCAATTTCAAGACATGTCCTTAGCATATTACTCCATCTGAAATACCCAACATCCATTGCTTTAATATATTCCAGTTCAGAGCCTGGAGGCATACCTAAGACCTTCCCTTCAGCACTCTTCACCTTTTAATAATGTATTTTCTGGTTCCATCATTTTATTTTATGTTTTACCTTGGGGCAGGTCTAGAGGAACAATCTCATAGGGTATGCTGTATAGCTTTCTCCCAGACCAAAGGTTTCCAAAATATTTAAAATATTGGTATCAGGATGGTATGTCAGCATTATTTAAATTCCAAATCTTCATTTATTTTTATTTTTAAACTAATTGATATTAAATGTAATGCAATGTACTTCATACCTGTTCCTAATGCCTTCCTCAAAACTCCATGAAAAATAAATCATTTATTACATATTTACTATGTTCACAAATAAAGAAAACAGAATGAAAATAAAATAATGTTTAGACATTATAAAGTTATAACCTAGTAAAAATAAATCCACCCCGACACACGTGGATTGAACCATACTGCTGTGTGAATCCCAGGGAAGCCTGATTGCGCCCTGATACTTTCACTGATGCAACCAAGGGGTCTCCGGGCACTGCTGATTCTCTTTAGCATCTCCAGGTTTGCATTTTTTATCCCTACAGTAACAGCCCAGATATTTGGGGATCCGTTCCAATGGGACACTTTCCAGCATCTCAGTCAGGCTGAACCGTGAGAGACAATGACGAGACAGCCCCTCTCACTAGTACTCTGCCAGCTGTGAGCTCTCTTTTCACTGCGTGCTCCAAAATGTGAGCACGAAGGTCCCTTTCTGCATCCAGTGCCAAGTGGAGAATGTGAGCTGTTTTGGTGAGAGCACCAGGTCCTCCGAGCAGTGAGACGTAGGCACTGGCATGGAGTCAGTGTGGGAAAAAGAAAGCAATGGCCTCTAAGCATCACTACCACTGACCCTCCTTTAGGCAAAGAAGTCTCACACACTCACAAAATCTTCACCACCACCACCAACCAAAAATACAAGTACATCATGCTGCACAGAAAGATTACTGTTTAGTATAAATTATACTGAGCATTTCCTACTTTATAAATGCCTGAGGCAGTTTTTGATGGTTATCCCTCAAAAGATGATAAAAACTAATGTGTGTTAAACAAGACATCTTCATATGCTCTGAAAACCAACTTATAAAAATGCAGCATTTCCTGACTCCTCTGGGAATTTATTCCCTTATATTCCTTGGAAAATGATCTTATTTTTATTCCTCATATCCTCTTTCCATGTAGTACTCCTCCTACTACTATAGTAGTACTGCTATGACTACTGCTACTACTATGTCCCAACTTTTCCTTTAGCTTTTGCTTCCTTGTATAAAGGAAAGGGAAGATTTCTGGGACAATAACAATGAAGTCCTTTGCCCTGCATAGTTTCCACCTCACAGTCTTACCCTGCGTGTCTTTTCCTCCTCCCTTCTTTGTAGCCTACATTTCAGCTACACTTTTTCTTTGTTTCATACACTGTGCTTTTTTGATTACCCATTTTGTTCTCTCCATCCAAATCTTAGCCACAGTTCAAAGCACCCTCTCCTCCAGGAGCCTGCTCTTGCCACCTTTGGCTGTAGGTAGTATGTGGAGGGGGGTGGCTTCCTCAAGCCTTTCCAGAGGATCAGCTAAAAATTTTGCTCTTAACCTCAGTGAGGCAGTCATTCAGTATCCTTGTAATGGTTTTCAAAATTACTGATGGCCATAGGGTCTTGTTACTTATAGTCACAGAATTTGAATATTAGGTATGTGATGATTATCATGTTTTAATGATTCTCTTGCACTTTCTTCAGTATTTTAATTAAGTCTTGGGTATAGCACTCAGTAAACACTAAGCTCTGCTCCAGTCCAATGCAGCAGCCGGGGGCACTGACATGTCACAAGAGCCAGTTCAAGTGTGCCGTGAGTGCAAAATACACAGAGCATTTCAAAGGATCAGTGCAAAAGTGGTAAACCATCAATGCATTTCTATACTCATTGCATACTGAACTAAGGTTTGTATATGAGTTAGATAAAGCATACTATTAAAATAATTATTGTCTGCTTCTTTTTACTTAATGTATCTTCCAGAAATTTGAAATTACATTTGTGGCCAACATGATGTTTGTTTCGAATGGTATTGATGTAGGAAGATTTGTTCTTACTCATTAATTTGAACAAAACATAAAAAATTATATTTGTATCATACAAAGTAAATTTTTGTCTGTGCTTGAATATTTAGAATATTTTAGAGTGTTTCTGGGCTGGAAGACTTTCTGTTTATGCTACATTACATTTTACCCATTCCAAAACCCAGTATCCTTCTTAGGCCTAAAATTATATTTAAGTAGTGAATGCAAATAAAGCATCATTGTCCTACCATATGCGCTCTGTACTAAATACTTCGTGATTGCTAGTTTAATGCAGGTACAAGATTATTTTGCTCCATTGGCTGAAAAGATCTATTTATTTGAATGCAAATGATGTTCCTTTCAGGTTTAAGAACAAGAAATCCCTATGATGAATTATAATTTCAAGTGATCCAAGCAGTTTTTAGACATTGAAACATGAGTAAGAATAAAAGCTAACAAGTTCCTGTTAGGGGCTTCAGGATGGAATGACCTGATCTTTGAACAAATTAAAAATAAAAATATTTATAGATCTAAACTTGAAATTGATATGTATAACACAGGGAACTTGTGGACATAGTATACTTACTTGATACTTTTTCAGGTTTTTCCGCTAAAAAAGAAAATAAATTTTAACTGAGATAAATACAAAATAAGAGACAGTATTTATCAATGGACTGCATAACAGTATGGGATATCTTTTGAGTATCCTCTTTCTCAAGAGTTGGCGAAGAAATACAGCTCCTTATTCCTTGTGAACATGATTCATTCAATGTCCATTAATGTCTTTCATGTAAGAATATATGTGAGCTATCAAAAAGCCATCATTCATTTCAGGTGAAATGCTTTACATATGTTCTTAATAAAATCAGGAGACACTTTGTTAAGTGTTTTGTATGATATAATTGCTCTAAATACCATACTTGCTTTACAATTTCCAAATTCACTGAAACATACAATGGAGACTTGTTTTTCAAAGATGAATAAAGATAAACAATTATCAACTAGACTACAACATTAAAAATATTTTAAGGTAAAATACAAAATCAATTTTCAGTTTCTATGAGCCTTATTATATGCGCAAGTAATGTTTTTATCCAACCTGTATATGTAGTATGAAAGATATAGATTAAGGTGGTTACCCTAAATACTATAGAAGATGTTATACCTTCTTTCAGAAAGATTGGTAACATATCTATTCTATCAACATTTGTTCAATTTGAAGAGCCAAGCTTCAAAATATAATTTTTGAAGGCTCTTCATTACATTATTTACTTTGTGATTTGCAGCTTTTCTTATGTAACTTAAGCATTATGCATTTTAAAGTTTAAGTTAGCCAATAGAAAAAATTTTGAGAAAACATTTTCAGTTGGGGTGCTTACGTTTTTAGTGATAATGTGGCAGCATGCTTCCCACACAGAATTCCTTAGAAAAACACCCAACAAAGTACTTCACTCAAACATGTTACTATTTTTTCTTTAAAAATAATATCATTGGTCAGGAAAATGGACTTAGAAGGGAATAAAATAAATACTGAGAATCAAGAAACTACTATTGAACGAAGGAATGAATAAGAAAGTGGTTACTTTCAAGCAGTTTCTGTATCAGGTTTTTCAAACTTTATTGTGTATTCAAAATATGAAAATCTCACAAATGATAGAATCACAGAAAAATGTAAGAGAATATCTCTCCGAAGTCTGAATCTCTTCTAAGCTCAGCTAGTAGGGAAACCTCTAACCACAGCCAGAGTAGACCATCCCCTTGGGGCAAAGTCCATGCATTTTATCTTTGGGCTGCTCTGATTGGCAGGAATCTGTGAGTGACAGTGCTATAGGGTAATGAAGTGTGACTGGACAGGCTGAACCATGAACAGTCTTCCCTGTCCTCGGGACTTGGACTTGGAGCCGAAACCAGTTTCTGCTGTGTAAGGACTCTGGGATGTGATTCTTCCATCCGTTTCATTTGTCTATAGTCCAGGCGTGATAACTGGACTACAGTAAGGACTGAATAAAATAGTCACAAGGGTGATATAGTTGTGTATTTTCTAAGTAATCTGTTTCTTTTCATTCTTCTTGCTTGTTATCTCAATATATTACACACTTTGAAAACAAAATTACAGGGCTAAATTTCCCCTCTATCATTCCATAAATGTGGATGTCTCTCTTATTGTTCATTTCACCCTCTCATATTACTGAGATTATGTGTAAGTTGTTAGTAATATGGCTAGAATATATGTCTAGGTGCACACTGCCTATCAGGTATGCATATTACAGTAAGGAGTGATGCAAGGCTTTTTCTCCTCTAACTGGAGAGCTTAGTGTTTACCATGAATGAAGATGGTTGGCTTGGCTTTGGTATGTCTTCCTACAGTAGTAGAATTTAAATAATGCTTTTATTTAATTGAAATTGCCAAAGATTATGTTACTCAGACTGTATAATTCTGTTAGTGTTATGATAATGTCACCAACATAGACCTACCAAAAGAGTATCTATTCTCTAATACCATGCTGTTATTGTCCAAATTTGTGTGTAGGTTGAATAAATTTAAAGTATGATCTTATAAATAATAAAAAATATATACATGATGTTAACAGTATTTTGTTTACTCATAGATAAAATAAATCCCAGACATATATATATATATATACATATATATATATATACACATTTAAAAAACTAGAGATGTATCTTTTTGTCATTATTTATGCTACAAAAATATTTTAGAAGCTCCTTGTTAATAATGAAGTATCTACCAAAAGTTTATGTTCTTTGTAGTTCTGATTTCTTTACGTTGCCTTATTTTTCACTGAAAATTTTCTGCTAGACTTTCTTTTTTTTTTTTTTTTTTTGGTTTTTCTCGGGTACCGGGAACCAAACTCACGACCTTGCACTTGCCAGGCAGGCGCTTTTGCTGCTGAGCTAAATCCCCAGCCCCTGTGCTAGACTTTCTATGTGCTTACACTTGCTGTTATCAGAAGTGTGTACCTACTAGACTTCCTGGCTTTAAACAAGACTAATGTTTACATTCATCATGTTAAGTCCAAAGTGATTCAGGCATTTCTATATCAGCATAACATCTGAATATGAAGCTGAAGCTTACCTTTTGTCACATTGTGCAGATGAAGGCTTTCTTTCCTTGTTGGAACCGCTTAAAGGGAAATGTGAGTTAAAATATTAATTTGTGATGCAAACTTTCATTAAAATTTTGTCTCATTTTAAGGAAGATAGGAATAATTTAAGTGTTGTAAATATTTTCTTTGGTTCATTGTACAAAATTTTGTGTTTTATCTAACTAATATCTAACAAAATAAATGTTAGCAGTAGATTGCTTTGCCTGCATAAACAGAGATCTGATTGTAGTGATTAATTTAATTAGAATCCATGCAAAACAGCTCATTGTGAGAAGGTGGAGATAAACAATAAAAAGTTTTTTGTGTTTTTGACAATCATTCTGACATTTAAGGATGCTTTCTTCCTGATCAGCAGGAGTTTTCCAAGATAGTTGAAGCCTTTGTGAGTTTTCCAGATAATTAGACTGAACTCAGTGCTCACTGTCATATAAGGTGTAGCTCACTGACTGAACCAACCCATTGTCAAGGTGGAGAAAGGAGCGTTTCCACTTCCTGTTCACCAGTGACTCGCCAGAGAGAGGCTGTCCTGGATTTCCTGTTAGCCTGTTTCTGACACCGCCTTCACACGCAGCCCCATTCCTTACAATGTTTCCTTTTTTCACAGACCAGCACCCAGCAGGTACATAGAAATTTTATTTACCAATGGTGCAAATAAATTCTGACTCAAAATTATTTTGACTGCAGGACTTTGTCTTGTTTTTTAATATGTCTTAAAAACTTACTTTTTTCTTCTTGAACATGCTTCAGTTTTGCTTTTTCAGTAAAAAATAAGTGGTAATATATATATGACATATAATAAATATATATTGCAGTCCTGGATATATTATATATTACAGTATATTATATATTACAGTATACTGTATTACAATATTACACATTACAGTACTGGATATTGAACCCAAGGTCTTCACTCTGAGCCACATTTCTATTTATTTATTTATGCAGAGCCTTATTAAGTCAGTTCCTTTCCAAGGTGGGGCTCAAAATGTGATACTCCTGCCTCACCTTCCAGAATGCTGGGATACAGGTAGACCTCACTGTATGCAACCAATAAACTACATTTATTAATAGGTCTTGTTAATGCTTAAAATTAAATTTTATGTAGTCAAAATTCACATTTCTGGAGTCCCATGAAAGGAAATCTTTGATATTAATTTATCAATAATTGGTAGAGTTTGCTTTAGGATATATATTCATGAACCCTTTAGCTATTTCACAATAATACGATGTGATGCCTTTAGCTTGTGCATGGATTAGCTGTAATTTTGATGCATGCTACAAAATCAGGGTCCACATTTTGATAAAGTGTTTTCAAGTCATACTTTGTAAATACTTATATGGATTTTTCTTTTCTTCTTATGGCTATTTTAATGTGCATATTTTAAAATGTTACCTTTACCTTTACTTTCCTTTTCAGGTTTTTCAACTTTCTTCTTTCCTAAAGAGATACAAATAAGTTGTGATCTTTTTTTATTTTTTTTATTTTTTGGTTTATTGGTTTATTGGTTTTTCTCCGGTACCAGGAACCGAACTCACGACCTTGTGCTTGCCAGGCAAGCGCTTTTGCCGCTGAGCTAAATCCCCAGCCCCTAGTCGTCATCTTTAAAAACATGATTTTCTGACTCAGTCCTGGAGCAAATGCCTGGAGATGAGACAGCCCTGTGAGTGCGGATCAGGGCTCCCCGCGCCTGAGCTGGGCAGGGAGATACCTCCTCGGGGACACATGTTTTGCTTACATTCAGTGTCAGGCACACACAGCCCTTTTCTTCTTACATGACCTGCAGTTCAGGAGAGGAAGCTGTACATTTATTAATTAGTGTAATCTTGAAACAACAGGAAAAACATGTAAACTTCAGTTGCTATCTTCAGATATAAGTAAGGATTTGACTGTTGTGGTAGATGATTAGACAATAAATGAATGGATGTGAGCAATGCAAAAGTCACACATTGTCTCCCATGAACTGTGGGTGCAGTTTCCAAAACAGGCTTAGTGGACTGATGGTATTCCTCACCATGCTCTTCAGACAAGAGTGTGAAAGAAATCAATATTTCACGAATGATAACCAATTACAGGGTGGAAAGATGACACATGCAACTTCTCTAAATAATTAAATTAATTGTTTGGGAGTTATTTCTGTAGGAGAGAAAAGCAGGAATATGAGTACTTAAGGGATTTTCTAAATGTGACAAAACTAGATATTGATTCAAACTTACATAGTGTTTTTGCAATTAGTGACAATTTGCTAATTGTCACTTCCTGTGAGATAGTAAATACTTACCCGATTGAGTGACTTCTGCTGTCCCCTCTTTAGCAAAAGAAAGAAAGAAAGAAAGAAAAGTAATGGGAAAAAGAAGAAAAGGAAAAGAAAAAAGAGTTTATTTCAGTAGCAAACAATTGAAATTCATCTTCCTAGATTACCTATTAAATTACAATAGGTAGATATACTCAGAAGGATGAAAAATACTGATAACTAATAATTCTGAAAAACATAAAACATCTATTTTAAAAGCAGAAATATTATAAATTCAATTTGATATTAAATTAAATATTATAAATTAAATTAAAATAAATCTAAAATTGACTTCATGTATGATAGAATGAAGAAATTCTAAGTTCCTTGTTTTGTTTCCTTAACTACTCATTACTGAGTTCTGTTACATGCATGCTTAGCTTGGACCTGTACACTTGTGTGTACCCGTTCACTCAGCGACTGTTACTCCAGAAACCTTATTTGTAAAATGCTGCACTAAGTGCGATTGAGTGGGGGCGTGGGTGAGAAAGGGACTCGACTCCTGGGGCCCATGGTCTGGTGAGGGGACCAGGAAATGACACCCGCATTTAGCCTGGTAGAATACAGTGCCAGCCTCGTATTTTGTTGTTATGTACACAAATAATGTTTCTAAATATAACCCAGCAGGTCTCCCCACCCCCAAATCAGTTCAAGTGAAAACATAGAAAATAAGACTGCCCTGAAAGTATTGGGAATCTCTCTTAAAATGTTGTTGCCAATAAACCCAATGGATTTGTTATCTGTGCTACAAATGTTTGTGGAGGCTATTTTCAAAACTTCAGCAAGATAAACTGAGTAAAGTATGATAATAAAAATTATTAATGAACGATGCTCTCTACAAAGTAAGATTTTCAAATGACTAGCATTCCAGTGTAACACAAAAAGTTTAGTTTTAGTAATATTCTTCACATTAGTAGCAATAATACAAATTCAATATTCTAGAGGCTTTTCCAGCTGAAGGACGATATTTAATGTCTCAGGTTGGGATTGAATCTGTACAGCAGCATGTTTAAGGAACTTCTCATAACATTAAGAAAGCAGATTAGCTTTTGGCATATAAAACATTTAAAAGACAATCTCTCCATTCTTTATTGCATTCACATATTTTTATCTCAGAGAAACATCTTTATAATATTTCATAGTACTATTTAAATAATTTAATGGTTTAATGTTGCATTTTATTGTTCTTTAGAATGTCATAAATAAAGCAATGATTATGAATCACTAAGATAATGAATCTCAAAGCACTGAAAAACTAAGAAAATAAAAAGCTAATGGGTTGATATTAAATAATTCATGGCAAATATTTGGAGAAGTGAACATTTGTTAACCCACAAGGTGACTATTAGAGGGATCTTCATGTTGTGTTTACTAAATACATCCTAACAAGCACCTGAAAGTACACAAAACAGAGAGACAAGTGCTTGTTTTGTGCTGGAAATTGTTCATGATAAAAGTACTACCTCTACAACCATGACTGCCGTACATATGTCAGCCCTGTCCTAGTACACAGTAGTAAACCTAATAAGCACCCAGTAAGTACATGCTCAAGGGTTAAGGAATGGAATTTACACAATATTATCTGTCAACCAGAATCTCATATAGATTACAATGGAATGGTTATTATACTCATCAACATACCATACTTTTAAACTTCATGTTCAAGGAAAATATAAAATCCCAAGGAAAATATAAAATCAAAGTAAGCTAATAGAATATTCTTAAAATCTTAAAATGATGCACTTACTTGAACTTGGCTTCAGTTTGTCTAAAAATAAAAGAAAATGAAAATTAGTGACAATTTTGAGTCTAGGATAATATATTAACCTTTTTTATCTGCTGTTTCTGCTTTTCTAATAGTTAAAGTTGAAAAATAAGGCTAATGTTAAAATAAGCAGTAGGGGATTTTGAGTAAATTTGACATATTTCTCAATGAGTTTAGCTACAAATCTATAAAAGTAGAATTTTAAAGTACCCCTTTATTCCTCCAAAGCATTATCTTTAAATTGATATAACATGAACGTTTACAACAGTGTGAACTTCTTAACTGTGTCTGAGTGTGTAGAATGCATATTTTGCCATTGTCCTTTCTGAAATTTTATTCTTATTAATTGAACAATTGCACTCTCCAAGTATAGTATGAGTAAAATGATACTATAAAATCTCAGGAAGAACAGCAAATCATAGATTAAAACTATATCACGTAGAGGGCCAGGGCTATAGTCAGCAGCATGACATCTGCCTGGCAAGCGCGAGGTCCTGAGTTCCATTTCTGGTACCAAAAAAAGCCCAAGAAACAAAAAATAAAAACCCAACTGTATCATATAAATATATTTTTTCTCCAATATAACCTGTTTTCTGAAATTATTAGCTAAAATATTAGTTGAGCAGTCTTAGACCTGATGTTTTATTTATTCAAAAAAAAGACAATATTGACTATGATTGTGAAGAATTTGAATCCTGTGTAGTCATTTCAATTGAACTCTAACACATTCAGTGGGATGTGAACTGACTCACCTTTTATAAAAAAGAATTTGATACATCTTTGCAAATTACCTTAGATATACCTTTTTATTAAATGTTCTGCTTTAAGATATTTTAACCTGAAAAGTAACAGAACTGGGTGCATGGATTAATGAGTTTGTCAAGTCAACAAAATCAGAAAGGCAGATGTACTCATTATTATGTAACTTTTGAAAAGGTTAGTAAAATGTTTACATATGTCTGTATAATAGAATGCTATTAATAAGGACATTTTTCCTGTAATTTCATTTTAAAAACTTGAAGATATGTCACCATCTGTGTTAGAAAATAAAAGGGGATATAGATAGATGATAGACAGATAGATAGATAGTGCTGGAAGAACACATTAAAAATGGTAACTAACTATTGAATATTTTCAAGTGTTAAATAGGTACTGGCAAGTGTAGGAAAGATGAAGGAGATGGACCTTTTTTTTTCAGTTAGTCACCCAGTGTTTGAACCATGTAAAGTATCACACATTTTAAAAAATGCAATACTATTATGAAAGAATTAAGCTTCATAGAAAGAATAACATTTGTTTTAAAAAAATATATCAGTTGAACTTTATAATTAGTGAAATTAGTGTGAGTAATTTCATAGGCCATATTAAGCTATCAAGATGAGTCACACTCATCAGTATGATAAATCACAATAATGACAGTAGTTAATACCGAGTGTAGTGGGAGGATCTTGTAAATCATGAAACAAGTTGCTTTGTTAATGTTGGTGTATTAGACCAGCATATCTGCAATCTGTATTTGATTGATGACAACACAGCTCTTATTCAAATAATTCTGACTGTACAGCAAAACCACAAAACTAAACAGTAGTAGGAAATAGCATGAGAAGAATTTGCCATGTTGCCTTAACTTTCAAATTTAGTAAAAACCACAGATTGAGATAGAATATCACCCAGACAAGACCAAAAGAAAATACCTGTCTTAACAGAGGGAGATTCCTTTGGTTGATGTTCAGCTTTTCCTATAAAGGGAAAGCAAAAATTCTCTGGCAATCAGTAGATTCGTTGTTGCGTCAGTCCTTAGTTGACACAAAAGATATGCCTTAAATTATTTTTATGTGACTTGTAACGCAGAAACCACATTGCCATAGAAATACATTCTAGTCAAGACTGGGTTCTTTTGTGGAATGCTCTGCAAAGTCTTTCTTCTGTGTGGCTGAAGGCCAGTCCCTGGAATAAGCCCCCTTGGGGCCGGGTGGTTTAGAAAGAAGAGAATAGCATTCACCAAAGAGAAGAATTCCTTTTCCTGCCCTGGCTGAAGGCTGAGTCACTCACTCCTTGGGGAATCTGAAGTCGGACAGCATGTGCCCTTGGCGTTTTACCAGCACCTCTGTTTCCCGTTTTGACTTCTACTTTGTTTCTTGTGAGGTCAAAAGCAATTTAGTGCTGAGTACGGGTCTTTTCCACAGAATTGGATTCAGTCTGCTTAACTGTAGAGAGTAGCACTGTTGGATCTTTACTGTCCCGTGCCACCCTCCCCTCCAGACCCAGGTAGAATGCTGACTGTTGAATTTCAGCTAATTCTAGGCCATTCGACAGCATCAAAATTTCTGAGTGACATGCTCCTTAGCCCCTTGAAAAATGCACAAAATGCAAGCTGGATGAGAGGTCTCTTTCTCTTATCAAAAGTGGAACTTGAATGAGGACACATAGAGTGGGATACAGTGAAGGGGCCAGAACATGTGGAGAGAGAAGACCAGGCCAACTGCAGCCTCTGACGACCTCCAGGCTGGGCCTTCCTGAGCAGTTCTTGACGTCTACCTGTCTTTCTTTCCTTCACCTCTGAACTGAGAGTTTCTCTGAAACTATGAAATAGGTGGTGAGATGGAGGACTCCAGGCATCGTGAGAATGAACTTCTACGAAATGAACATTTTGTAAGTGTTGTATTAAATGATGCAAAATAAAAAACATTATGAAGCCAATTTTCCAGGTTACGGTTTGTGAGAGTTTATCATTAGAACAGCACTGCAAAAGGCAAACCAATCAAAGCAACTACGACGATACAGTCCAGACACTAAAATCTGTGCCCCAGGTTCTGGGCTGTGCGCGTGCTTCAGTTAGACTCTGTACACTTGTATGTAACTGCAGAGCCACTTTCACAGCTTCCTGTCCTGCGTCCAGGGTTTCCCTCTGGACGTTGCCACCCGTTCTGCACACTGAGCCACTGCGTCTATGACCAACACACGCACGCCGTCCTCGAGGCCTTCATTTCGCAGATGCCTCAGCCGAGGGCCCACTTTACAGTCTGACCCAGGAGTGGGCCCATTGTCACCCCTGTGACAGTCGCCACATGTTTGTGCCTTTAAACCATCTTCCCTGCAGTCTCGGGTCACACCTGCTCAGTGCTGTGGAGGCCCTCCCAAGTCTCCACGGGGGAGGGGATGTCATGCTTGTAACAAACGGCAAAAGGTTTCCCTTTTACAGATTTCGAAAAGCAAACCTCTGCCTTCGGTGTAATTAATGGGGCTTAACGAAAACAAATTCAATATATACACGTGTGTAATATAAATGTGTACAAATTCAATATATACATTGTATATAATGTGTATAATTCAATATATACATGTGTACAAATTATACACATGTACGTCACTTTAATTTTGACAATTGTACATCACTTTATTTTCCTTTGTTATTTATCATGTATGTTTAAGGGATTTGTTGATTGCCTGAACTTATTTTAGGCACTTCGACTTATTTATTTATTTATTTATTTGCTTTTGCTGCACTGTGGATTGCACTCAGGGCCTTCTCATTAGCTACACCCCCAGCCCCTTTTGGCTTGTTTTTGACACGTGGTCTGTTATGGTTGAGATGCATTCAGAAAGTGACTGCCCAGTAGGCGTACAGGCTCATCCTGGATTCGTGCACTGATGAACTCAGTGGCTGAACCTGCTCTGCTGGAGGTGCCACCCAGAAAGCTGTGCGCTCCTGCCTGGATCCTTCTCTCTCTGCGTCATCGCTGCCCTCATTTCAAAAGAGTGGCTCCACCGTGTCTTTCTGCCCTGATGTCTCTGCCTGGGATCCCGCTTGTCAGAGTGTGAGCCAGATTAACCCTCTCCCCCCGAGTACTGGGTATGTTGTCTCAGCCATAAGAAAGCTAAGGCCTCACTAAGATGTCCAGGCTCCATTCAAACTTGTGATCCTCCTGCCTCAGCCTCCCAGAATGCTAGGATGAGAGTGTGTATCACCATGTACGGTTTATTTTGAACACAGTATAGCTTCTATATAGTCACCCATTTAATGTCAATAATAGGGCCACAATTTTGAAACATTTCTTTCATATAATGAAACATTAATTAGTGGCTATAGACAAAGCTACTTAATCAAAACCATAGCAATAACAATTTATCATTCTTACAAGAAATTTAGTTATAGGTCACAGTATGGAGAATGAATTTCAAAAATCACACAAATTGTTAAGATTGAAATGGTCAGGCACTTTTTAAAAGGGTTCATTTGCTGGTCTGGGCCTGACAGTGGAAAGCTAAGGAAAGCAGACGGCATATTACGAAGCACGAACCATGAGAAAAATAGCTTCTTATCTGTTACTTATGTCTTCTTAGCTTTAGTTTCCCCCTTATTTTATTTTATTTTATTGTTTGGATATGACCGATATATTCTCAGAGGTGGTATTACCAAAACATTTTTCAGAGTTCCACAACTTTAATACTACTTCTCAAAACCCCAACTTAAGTCTACATCCTCAACAATTCACAAAAATACGCCATCACAGAAATCTCGAGGGCTGGGCCCAGCAGCGTTATTCCACACATTCAGAAGGGAGGTCCAGAGACCTGGGGCTACAGGTCAGACCTTCAGAGCCCCGCTGATGTCTCCCCGGCTCACCCGGACCTTGTGGACCCGGCCGAGGGCTGGCCGCCTCCGCACCTTCAGTGGTCCTCGCTCCTCCGCGCCCTAGTGTGGAGCGCCAAGAGCGGACTTCAAGGGAGCGCAGAAGTCTCTTAACCCCATCAAAAACAGACACTAGCTTGGACCCACAGTGCGCCGTGGAGGTCCCAAACCAGAAACTGGGAACTGCAACAGTTCGCCAGCACCCCCTACCCCTAGCCACAGGCGACATCTTCCCACCTCCAGCGAGATCCCAGCCTTCAGCCTCCTTCTTAGTTTAAACTTTTCTCTGAGCGCTATCATTAATTGTGCATAAGTACATTAATTTTCATATTGCAGAAATTTTCAAATTTCTTATTGAAAAAAGGATAAAACCTTAAAAGTCATAAAACTTAAAAACATCTGCGAGAATGTTTGGGACACAGGTATATCAGCTAGCTTTTCAATTATCCCTAAATACCCGTATGATTGTGAAATAGGGAGGCACAGTAGCACATTACAGTGCAAATCTGAACATTTAACGTTATAAACTTAGGTAGTGATTGAAAGAAAAAGGCAACAGTCACAGGAGGTAATGTGCAATGCTCGTTTGAAATCTCCTTCCTGCCCATTGATAAAATTTCTGCTACTAAAAAGCTGAAATAGAAGTTCAAGACCAGCCTGGACAACTTAGTGAGACCCCCAAGAGAAAGGAAGGAAGAAAGGAAGAAAGCAAGAAAGCAAGAAAGCAAGGAAGGAAGGAAGGAAGAAAGGAAGGAAGGAAGAAAGGAGGAAAGAAAGAAGATTCTCCTTTTCCTCATGGAATAATAAATTATAATTTGAATAAAAAATTAGTTCTCTCCTGACTCCTATTTTCCTCCAAGAAGCTGCATTTAAATCTGATTATCTCCTTTAAAAGAAAAAATAAATTACCGCACAGATTCTTTTAGGATGATTAAGAGTAAGAAATGAAACTCTTAACGGTCAGTGTGGGTAGAATTTTAATTTTGGAATCAAATGGAGGGGATTTAGTAGGCCAAGATGTCAGCTGAGTTGAAGACACAGAAATTTTCTTTACATAGGAAAGATGCCAAAATTGCAAGAGTCTGTGCATGCCTTTATTTCTTACTGTGAAATGATGAGAAACGAGCCAGTTTCACTTTAATATTATGTATCCTACTTATCATGTTTTAACGCAGATTTAAGAAACTATATATACAAATATGACTTTGTGGAGCTCTCATAAAAGGAAACTAGCCTACATAATTTATAAACTGAAGGAAGTTTCAGATTTATGTTTCAGTATTTGAAGACATGGGGTTTGAAAATAAGATTAGATACCCAAGCATACTTGATAATTAGTGCATTACATAGATTTCCTTATGAATTAAAAAAATATTTAGTTTGATCACATTTTAAAATGATTACTATAGCATTCTAGTTTTTATTATTTCCAATTAAAAACCTTCCAGACTATATCACTGTTCCCCAAAATTAAAAATCTTACAGTTTGTGGCACTGAAATCTACATGCTTCAGGAAGTACGCGTGCTCTTATCTAACAGAAAACTGATGCACAGAAGAAATAAAATGACTTATTTACCTGTTTTTTCTACTGTAACAGCTTTTGCCTGCTTGAGAACTTTTTCCTCTGTGACAGAAAAAAATGTTAATGCGAGTAGGAATTGTCCATATATCATTACAAAATGGTGCCATATTTTAAACTTGACATTTTGAACTGGGTTTGAAATAGCAACAACATCAAGAAAAACCTATCAGTTTTCTCAATAAAACAGCAGCTAATATCTTCAACCTAAGATGAATGGGACCACAAAGAAAACCTGTCCATCTAAGATGCCCTTTGCTGCCCTCTCACTATTGAGGGTTAGCTCTTTAATTTGTCCCTGACCTGGCAATATGAATGGAACTGAATTTATCTACACGGAGGTGTCTCTTTATTAAATATTTATTCCATTTTCACTGTTACATTAAAATAGGAATAGGCAATTTTGAAACTTCCTATGCAGGTAGATCTGTGGGAGCCCAGGATTAGCTGTATAACCCAAATTTCTTAGGTTATGAACATGGAGCTGCTATACATATGAAAAACCTTTTATCATCTCTCAGAAACAAGGGGATTCACGTCAAGGCAAAAACATTATCACGGTGATCCTGTGCAAGACTCTGCTTCTGAGGTATTCATACAGAGGAGGAGCCAGCTGGTAACGCATCCTTAGGGAGCTGAATGGGTGTCAGAGAATGTCAGAGCAGGAAGGCTGTACCGAATGAAGTTTGGTGTCTGGAACACCATACATTTGCTATGTACCCAAAGGCTACAAACTCTCCCTCTTTCTGTATTTCATCTCAAAATAGCTAACACTTGGCCTGCAAGAAAATAGCAGGGTCTCTGTACGGACTTAAATCAGAAACTTCCAAAAGTTGTTTCTAAAATTTTGCTTATGTGGATACAGTTAGCCCCTCCCCAAAGACTGCTCCACTTTCTTTATTCTTGTATTTTCTGTTGTTAGTGCCCCATATTTTTAAAAGTACACACAGATCAAACTGACTCAAAGGTAATACATATAGCTTTTCTGAAGAACAATTTTCAAAGTCAGGAAAAAATTTCCTAAGATTTATTGGGGAAATAATTTTTTACTTTTTAAACATTCTCCAGCCATATTCATGGCATTGAATAAACAAAGCAAAAATGGGGATAGTATTCTGCAGAGTCACCAAGACTGAGATGGTCTCAAAATTAATTCCTACTTAATTTAATTCACATTTTAATAAATACAAGAAATTCATATTAAAAATAAAACTAAAAGTTTCTATTTTAAAATAGAAATTAGTTAGTAATCTTGTTTTGTTCAATTCTGTATTTTTATAAGCAGAACACATTGGTTTACCTCTACTGTCTTTAAAATGCAAGACCAGGAATAATGGGAAAAGAATGAAGACAGGCAGGAATAAAGAAAAAAAGGAAAGAAAGAAGCAAGGAGAGATGTTATTTCCTTGAGATTTGGGGCTTAAGGTGATTACATTTGAACGGACCAATCTGAATTACAAGTTTTCTGAGAATGTCTTGCTCCACACAGGGTGAAACAAATCCATACATCGACCCTATTCACCTTGGGGATGGTCTAAGATCTTTGTGCTAAGATAACTTTCTGCTGGGAAGGAACGGTGAGCTGTGTAGCTGCGTCTGCCTGGGCTGGATCTCAGCGCAAAAAGTGGTGGGAATAACGGGTTTATGCGTCAGGACATGAATGCTTCCTAAGAGCTTTGGAGTTCGTTGTGTACTGTGTGTTCTGCTGAGGCTAGGACCCTGCAAGATAATCCGATACCACAAACCCCACCTGCCAAATACCTGGTTTACCCTGAGAAATAGTCTTTTCAGGTTTCACTATGTCTTGTTCTGAAAATGAGAGAATCATTTCAGGCATTTAGAAGCTTTTATAAATTAAGATGCAATCATATTTTTTATGAATTAGGTCAATGGTTTATAAAATAGGAAATAACAATTGTCCTTGTGGGGAAAAAAATAATTCTAAACTTTCATGTCATTTTATTTCATATGAAAAATATAAAGATGTAGGTTTGTGAATCAACATATTGAGAATTATTATTTATATTTTAATATGTGTAATTTGCAAATCTCAGGCTCTAATAAAGTGTGAATATAAAACCATAGTTTGAAGTGTATGACCTTACAAATATGTAAATACTTTCTTATAGAAGATTTCATAAAAGCATTATAAACAAAATGAATATACATACTGTGTATTTGTGTTTTTTCAGAAGCAGCTACAAAGGAATAAATAAATTGGATATTACTTACACAATAAAAATGTAATAAAAATAGCAAATACAGGGGTGTGGGTAAAGAGAAGGAAAAGAAGGGGAAATTATGAAAGTATGTATATACACTATAGCTAACATAGTTGTACTACTGTCTTCTCTTGCACTACAGAAAGGAACAGAATGATTACTTTTTTGATTAATCTTGTACGTCTCTATATGTTTTCTTGAGAAGCCACATTGAAGATATCAATAAGGAATACAACTACCATGGTTAATTTCCTACAACTTTGTCTGTAACTGTTTTGTTTGTATTGTTCTTGTGCTATTTTGTAAATGAATGTCTGTTTGCTAATATGTTTTCTTTATTTCTTAAAATAAAAAAATTAGCAAATATAAATTTAGCTAGTTACTAAACAAAACTAGCTTTAAATGGAGTTGGACTTCAGTTTTAAAAAATGCATGTATCTGGTAAAACATACCTGCAGTAGTAAATTAATCAGGAAAATAAATCATAAACTAGTAGGTAGGTATTTATAACCTTTCCTACACTACAAATATGTTACCTATAAGAGCAACCACAGTTAAGCTATGAGTAACTGCACATTAGCTCTGGTGAGAATTAAACGGGTGAGGTAGTGTTATCTATAAATCGAGATTTAGATGCTTGAATTTGTTGATACTGAAGATCTTTCTGTGTAATTTTTTTTATTTTTTATTTATTTATTTTTATTCAGTACCAGGTATCGAACTCATGACCTGCTTGCCAGGCAGGCGCTGTGCCGCTGAGTTAATCCCCAGCCCCTCTGTATAATTTTTTTATAATGAAGGAACAACTTATGTAGAGTGTGAGAGCTTTAAAAAACTTGCCTTAGGTCAACAGTTAGTTGGTATCAGAGCTAGGATTTAAACATTAAATATGAATGTAAACTGGCAAGTCCACCTTATTCTTAGGCCAATGTTACCCTTAATAAAGTGACAGAGTCTGAAATGATTTCTTAGTACAATTACCCTGGGTTTGAAACAAATCAGATGTGTGGTAGAACTCAAGCTGCAACCGTATTAATTTAAGCACCTATCCTTGAAAAATAAGGAATATTCTCAACTTGCTCTGTTGGACTTGTTCCATGAACACTGAACACAGACAATAATTACCGCGCTGTGTGTTTTTGGTAGTGACACAATGACAGTAAAAATGTGGTGCTGCTGCTTCGTCCCCAGTACACAAGTGACAGGCTCTTGTCACCTCTCCCTTCACACCCTGGCTGTTTCTTCGGCACAAATTTAACATGATTGTACATATTTTTAAAAAACCCGAAGATATGTTCTAAAACTTGGAGACTCTGCTGAGGTTTATTTAACACCATAATTCAGACACTTTTGGTAGTGGGCCACCCCAATTTCACCTAATCCAGTCATGTGAAATCACCTTGAACCACAGAGTGAAGACATAATGAGGAACTTGGAGGCTCTGCTTATCCCACAGTGAACGGTGAGCCTCTTTTAGTTTTAAAACAGCGCTAACATTATTTAAAATGACAAAGTATTTACCTGGTTTTGTTTCCTTTTTAACTTGTGGCTCTGGTGGGGAGAAAAGGCAGAGAGTTTTCCTTTGGAAAACATATACTAAAGCACAAATTTATTTTCCAAAATCATTCTGTTTTGTATACCATATGGGAAAAGAAGAATTTCACTGACAATTATTCCCAGCTCAGGATGCTACGTCTGTGATGGACTAGTAATCATGCTATACGTGGGTCTGCCATGAAGTTGTTTCTCCTGTGACTTAGTAAGAGTACTTATGAGCAAAATGCTACTTGCAATATGGAAGTTAAAGGTGCTTCAGGTTCTTTCTCATAAGAAAATGAGGAAAATGTTATTGGACACTAGAAAAAAAGAAATATTTTAATATTTGTTATAAAGTAGTAGAGAAGTCGGCTGAGTTTTATTCTTCTGTTGATTACAAACCAGAATCTGTAAACTATCAAGCTTGGATATTTGCCTGAGATATTTTCTAAGTAAAGTAAGGAAGGTAGAGACAGATTTCTCTTTAGTGATTGTGAAAAGAAAATGAAGACATTGTTAATAGTTACAGAATCAGCATTTGGTGATTTGGATAATTCTTAACCTACCTAGGTAGTGTTTCCTGAAGACAAAGCAAAGTATGTGGGTGGACAAATGTTTGCTGAAGAGATTAGATATCTAACTCATGAATCCAGGCAAACATCCCGGTAGGAAACAGGTGTAGAGATGTTAGCTCAGAAAATATCTGTAAAGACCAAAAGATCTAATGTCTTGCACCCTTATGAACTGAGTGGAATTCTGGACAGGGTTTTGAAAATGTTGTGCACAGACAGAAAGGGACAGAGACAAGATGAAATAAAGAAAAAACAATTCAAAATGTAGAGAGCCATGAATTCAAAGGGTCTCCATCAGCGGAGAGGTCAGCGTTATGACCTCCAAGAGCTCAGAGAGTAAGACTCCTACATACAAGCCCCAAAATACAGAACAGTAAGAGAGAATGTGCTTAGGATTTGAAATTTGATAGCTTTTACACTGTTTTAGATTCATTCTCTCTCATTTTTAAATTTTAATTGGTTTTAATTAATTAAATTTATTGGTACATTTTAGGTGCACATAGTGATCACATTCGTTATGGGGAATATAACTGGATTTGCTTTTTTGCCCATTCCCCTGCTCTCCCTTCCACTCCTCTTTCCTTCCCTGTTTACAAAAGATTTATTTCCATTTGTTCTTCTTCTATCATCATTTTTTCTTTTTTATTTCCTCCACTTTCTCCCTTTTGGAGTGAGAATGTATGTTGAATGTCCAGACCCAGAATTGTGAGAATAACTGTCTATTTTGTAAGTCTCACTAGTAGTTTATTAAAGTATCTCCACAAAATTAACACAGCGAGGGACATACAGATCACAAGTTTAACTGTTTCAGAAGCACTTTGCTGTGTGTTCTTTTGAAAAAATTCTGTAGCTCTCAAACACGTCCAGCTAAGGACCCTGGAAAAAGAATGGGTTCATAGCAACTACTATTCTGGAGGAATATCTGGGTTGTACTATAACCTGGAGAAATTGTGGTTTTGTATAAGTCAACTAATTAGTCAGTTGCTTCTTCTGAGTGGTATAAATTTTTCAGGGATTTCATAGATGTCAGTGATTTTTTAGAAGAATGGATGGCCCACATAAATACATATTTTGCTTGTCATTTTTTGAAACTTGCACAATGATAAATTTGCTGTTTAATCTGTATTAATTTGGTTTAACGTTACCAAGAGATGTGTTATTCATTATAAGCACAGAATGCATGCATAAACTTAAACATATAATGTACATACTTGTCTTCTCTTCCTTTTTCACCTGTGGCTCTAAAAATATAAGGAAACATTAGCAACAATGGCTACACAATTACGTTACTTTTCTATCCTCATTCACTTTTCTTTTTTATATTTCTCATTGTGTTTGAATCTATCATATTAATTTACTTTTATTCATGATTATGATTAATAAATAGAAACAGAGAAGTAAATGTCCCCCACTGTCAGTCTGAATAATATTACTTTTAGAAAAACGGAAGCGTGAGCTAAGATTTTTAATAACAAGGTTAGTATAATCACTGGTTTGTACCATCCATGAGTAAAGGAAAATTTCAGCATAGTATATGCTAAGAAATATATTTTGGATAAAAGCACATTGTTCAGACAAAATAGTTATCTTTTACTGAAAGCAAAATATTCAACACTGAATCAAAGGATAAGTGAGGACGTGCATTTAAGACTTGCTTTACTTGCGCATTCATTCATTCACTTGGCATGCACTGACATACGTGGAGGTTTAGGCATGACTTCTTTGCCTGGAAAAAGTTAAGAAATATTAAAGATTGAGTCATGCCGTGCTTTTTAGATTGATATTATTGAGTATGATGGAAAATTATATATTTGAAAACAAAAGTCAAACAATACAAACTCTGGCTCACTTCTTTACTGAACTTCTACATTACATGCAATTTCATGTCTATAGTTAAATTTCTCATTGAAAATTTATTCTACCTAATAAAAATCTTAGGTTACTTTTCCTGCAGTATTAAAAAAATTCACTCACAAACTCCTGTGTACAATATTAATTCTTTTTAACTTAATGTCACTACTAATGTAAATACGTAGTTTAACTTTGAGAAGTTATTTTTAACCCTTTGGTATGCTAGATTAAAAAATATATGGCAGTTGTTTTCATTTCAACTGAAATTATTAAAGAGTCATCTGTCTCAGTATAGAGAGTGCTGCAGACTCCCAGGCATCTCTGAGCCACGGAGGTGTGACTTGGGGCTGTGTCTGGCCCCTCATCCCTTCCTCTCCCACACGGCCCCTGCTCTGCTTCTCTGTGGCCATGAACTGAGCAGGTCTGTTCCCCCATGCCCTTCCACCATGATGTCTTGATTTAAGAGTTCTACTCATTGATAAAAGCAGGTTGTGATAAATATTAGACAACCATTGATTCCCATGAAGCTATTTACAAAACTCCGGGTTTCAGAGCTGGGTCTTCACTGCCATCTTCTATATCTACTTCATCTCCAATTTTAACCTCATTCATAGTCCCTTCATGTGTCTCTATTTTCATGCTTTCTTTAGACGATTGATTGAGTTGAATCCTCCCCCCCCACCAAGTGACAAAGTCCAACCACGCAGTGTCTTATCAATGAGAACTTTGAAAACATAATCAAGTTAAGATCGTTAGGTGGGCCTCCTTCATTATGCCTGGTGTTCCTCTAAAATAGAAGACACACAGTCACACAGAGGGATGATGACATGACAGCACAAAAGAGCACACTGTGGCCCAAGAAAAGCACAGAGCCTAGGAAAAGCATGGAGCCGAGCCTGCTGTAGCACCTTCAGAGAAAGTGTGGTCCTGCCAACAACTTGATCTTGGATTTCCGGTCTCCAGAACCTTGAGATAATATATTACTGATTCTTTGAACTGCCTGGTTTGTTACTTCATGATGGCCCCAGGACACTAGAGCACTTTGCTACTGCTTCAACTCAGTCAAACGCTTTCTCTCACCGTGATTACCAAGAACATCCAAAACGGTACTGAAGATACAGATTTTCTCCCACAACACCTGTTTTAATTATTTTAGTTCTGTAGCCAGAGAGATTTCTCCAAGCCCTGTGTCTTGTCATTTCCTAGGTCACATCTCTTTGGCAAGCTGTGTCTCCACCAGGCTTCGACTTGCCTCTGCTGGGTTTATGGGGTTGTAGGTACATCTGATTCCTGCTATCTCTTCACCCCTTTTCTTGGTTCCTTGTTTTGTTCTCTCCCTTCAAGCCATACTGAAGAATTGCAGTTCTGAAAATCAACTTAAGGTCCCTCTTTTGATCTGTCTAGAACATTTTTCTTTATTTGGCAAAACTGCATTTAATAACAAAATATTACTCAAAATAGTAGACGGCTTTCCCTTAATCCCTCCATCTGAGTTAGGTGCACATTTGTATTCCAGTGTAGTCTTGCCTTACCTTTATTTTCAGGCCAATCATACTGTATTAGAATGGATGTTTGCTTGATTACCTCCCCGATCCTATAATTTGTATAAAAAGGAGAATTTGGGTTGTTTCTAAAATTTGACATGGTTCCTGACATACTGGAATATGTATTTATTTATGTGTAACAGGAACCAAGCTCACGACCTTGTGCTTTCCAGGTAGGCACCGTGCCATTGAGTATTTCCAGGCATGTAACTCAATGGCACAGTGTTGACTGAATTAAATGAAAACACACTATGCAAATCAGAACATAAAACTTCTCCCTAGAAGCTTGGTGGGTACACTACTCACTGTAAGGCTGTAAGAACTTTGCTGTGGATGGACCAGAGGTCAATGTGGTGAAGGGTAATTGTTCTGCTCCAATTCATCAGCCCGTTTATAATTGAACTCTCAAAATTTCATGTACTGGAATATAACAATGACACTTTAAGCCTCACAAAACAGTAAGTAGATACAATAAAAATTTCAGTTCAGGAAGGCCTAATAAAACTCCTAATTTTAAGTAACATTTTTCTGATGATCTTTTAAGATGAGTTTGTTACTTTTAAATATTTGAATTGATCATGGTAAAAGCAGTTTACTATATTATATATTATTGTCCTATTAAATATGGGATTTGGAATAAGAAATTATTTCTGCTATAAGTAGGTAACAGTTCCAGTTGCCTCTGAAATCAGTTCTAGTTAATAACACTGCAACTATTTCATATTCAGAACCTGAGATTTTCTGTCATTGTGCCTCTGGAAGACAAGCATGCCTTACTGAGTGATATGAAGGCATTAATTGTTTTTTTTTTTTGTACTGGGAATCGAACTCATGACCTTGCACTTGCCAAGCAGGCGTTGTGCCACTGAGTTATATCCCCGGCCCCTCAATGCGTTAATTTAAAGGTAAACAATGAAAAGAAAAGAAAAGAAAAACAGAAGCTGGAGATGTAACTCAGTAGTATGCCTGAGCCCTGGGTTCAATCACCAGATAAAAGATTCATTGTGTAACAATTATCAATAGAGGAATAATTTCATTTAATGATTTCCTGATTCACATGTTCATATTTAACATAGTTTTAAAAAGACATCTGTCAAATTCCTATATTATCAGTGAAGTGACTTCTTGTACTGTTTTTACCTGAAATGTTCCAATCACCTGCAGCATGGTAGATATATACAGGAATGGTTCAGAGTGACCTGAGGCCTACTCATTATTGAGTTGTTCAGAACTTGAGTTTTAAAAGAAAAGTAAAATACCTAATAACAAGTAGGAGGTTAAATGTTCCTAAATTTGTTTACCTAGTTTTAATTTGGTTAATTATAGCCCAGAAACTGCCCTATTATTGGATGCAACGAGCAGGTTAATTTCTCCTGCACTAGGCATTTATTGCATTTTCATTTTGTCAAGATGATTTAGGTGGGCTGGGGATTTAGCTCAGTGGCAAAGCGCCTGCCTGGCAAGCGCAATGTTGTGAGTTCGGTTCCTGGTACCGGAGAAAAACCAAAAAAAAATAAAAAAAATAAACAACAGGATAAAAAAAAAAAAAAAAAAAAAAGATGATTTAGGTAATTATTATAAGATTTGAGTTTTACAAAAGATCTCTCAGGTATTGCATATGCAATACCTGAGATATCTTTAAAACTGGAAGAGCTTGGAGATGATGTAGAATAGATTTCCTGCTTCCTGAATAGAAACGTCCGGCTTCACAAGCCTCACGGTGTCTGATCATGTGCTAAGGCTGTGCCTGCGGACGCATCCTAGGCTATCCAGGACTTGGTATTCGCACTCCGAGGCGCAGTTCCCCGAGTAACATCGACTTCATCTGCCGGGTTGACAAAGGTGCAGATTCTTGCCCCTCACCCTAGAACTACTGAGTCATAAATGCTGCAGGAATCCCTCATTTTGCAGCTTTCTCAGGCAATTCTGAGAACCACTTACGTGTGCCAACAATTGTCTAAGGGGATAAAGCCAACATTTGCCAAGATATAATGCCTATAAGACTTTATTTGTCAAGAATCAATAGTTTAGTCACATAAAAGAGGAGAATAAAGAGTCCTAAAAATGAAGCTCACCAATAAAAAAAAAATCTAAATATGCTCTAGCTTGTTTGATTTCCCAGATTCACACATTCTGTTCAGAGGATATCGGACAAGTTGAAAACGGGAGAACACGTGACCCGCAGTTACTGTATATGAATGATTATACATGAAAATTACGTATCCATGGCTGGAGTTATCCCTAAAGTCAATACGTAGGCAGCAAAAGGGCCGGAGTAGCTTGTGGGAGGAGAAATCTGTGAGACAGTGGCTCTCAAATAGCATCACCTGGGAAATTATTAGCTACACACATCGAACTTTCCAGGTGTACCAACAGCACATTAAAGTGTGAGAACAAGTGTTTCATGACCATGGATGCTTTGATGACAGCATTCAGTTAGGAGACAGCTATGGCTGTTTTCCAAATTCTGAGTCACAGCTAATTCTTTTGGCATATTTCAGCAAATAAGGCTTTATATCAGAGCAATGGCTTTCAGTCTACTGAGACATGGGTGAGTGAAGCTCAAAGCAGCTTGCTTGTGTGGACTGTAGAGTCAGATTTGTGATCATGATGGCAGTATTCTATTCAGACGTCTATGATTGAGAACTATAAAGGCTGTGAAGGGAAATCAAATGCATGTAACAGAAGAATTGTTTATTTTTACAGAGGAAATATAAAAGTAACCTTGATATTCCCATAGAGATAGTAACTGGCTTTACATGATGGAGTGTTATATATTTCAAATAATGAATAACAATAAAAAACCTATACATACACACACATATATATGTTTATCTTATATATAGGGATTTTAGTTTTATAATTTATTTTACTTTTTATGTTTTCATTATTTTACAAATTACCTGAATTCTACTAAAAGCAAATAAAATATTAATGCAATAGTTCCCATTCTATCTGTGCTATAGTCTTTTTTTTTTTTTTTTTTTTTTATTCCGGTACGGGGAATCGAACTCACGTCCTTGCACTTGCCAGGTTGTATAGCCTTGTAGTTAAAAGGTCATATCCACTGTGTTAAAAATAAGTAAAAGCAAAATGAGTAACAAAAAATATTGTAAAATAATAGATAAGAATGATTAAAACCACAAAATTATGACGGTAAAATAATCTTTCTCATAAGATATATATGAACTTTTGAAAGTAAGTCTGACCAAAATCATGAAATTTTGAGTTAGAATATTCTTAAATAATTTTTTGGGTAGAAATCTAGGACAAGCATCAAATAATATTCCTTAAGGTTCTGATTCTGATTCTCATTCAGACAATTATTTGCTATGGAAACTTGCTACTACTGTTTAATCTATTAGTTTCTTTTTTTCTAAAAAAAAAACAGAGATTAAGAAATGTAAAAAAAGACACAAATAAGGAAGATAAGATTAAGAAATAGACTAATTGATTTCTAAAATCTCGTTCAGGTCTAAAGTGATACATACATTTATATTAAATATTAATTTAAATCTTCAATGGACTTTCTAAAAATCCCAGGATTGTTTTTTTTTTCCACAGAAATAGACAAAAGAACCATAACATTTATGTGGAACCCAAAAGGACTCCAAATACACAAATCTTTGACAAAAGAATAGAGCTAAATATACCACAGTCCTTGATTTCAAAATATATTATAAAACTATTAGAATAAAGACACTATGATATGGGCATAAATACAGACACATCAACAACTGAAGCAGGATAAGAATCCCAAGAAGAAACTCAAGTATTAATAATACATAAATTTTCAATTCAGGTGCCTAGAGCACACAATGGAGCAAGGGTAGCTTCTTCAACAAATGGTGTGAAAACTAGATGTCCACAAGCAGAAGACTGAAATTGGAACTTTACTTTACATTATATGCAAAAATTAGGTGGAAATTAAAATTGAATTAAAATCTTAAAGAAAGAAAGCTGTAAAACTACTAGAAGAAAATGTAGCAGAAAGCTTCACAACATTGGCCTAGGTGGTGGATTCTTGGATAAGATCAAAAGAACATTGGAAATGAAAGCAACTGTAGACAAATGAAATTGCACCAAACTAAAAAATTTCTGCCAGGGATATAGCTCAGTGGCACAAGTGCCTGCCTGGCAAGTGCAAGGTCCTGAGTTCAATTCCTGGTACCCCCTAAAAAATAATAAAAATTAAAAATAAAAAAATAAAGAATTTCTATACAACAAATGAAACAACTATCAGAATGAAGTGATAACTTCTGGATTGAGAGAAAATGTATGAAAATCATACATCTAAATAAGGGACTACAGTGCAAAATATGCAAGAAACTCAAACAAAATAGTAAGAAAACAATTTGATTAAAAAGTGGGTAAAAGATCTGAACAGACAATTCTCAAAAGAAGAAATACAAATGGCCAATAGTTACACAGAAATAATCTCATCTTGACTCCTTCTGGCATTGGATTTTCATATCACAGTGAGACATCACCTCACACTTATTAGAATGGCTATTATCAGAAAGATAAGTGAAGACACGCTGGCAAAGATACAGAGCAAAGGGAACGCCTGTCCACTGTTGGTGGGAACATAAGTTACTGTAGCCATTTTGGAAAGTAATATGAAGGTTCCTCAACAAACTAAAAATATAATTATCATAGGGTTCAGTAATCCCACTTCTAGGTGTATAGCCAAAGGAACTCAACTTGAGACACTGAAGTGATATCTGTACTCCCATGCTCATTTCAGCATTACTCTCCTCAAAAAAGCCACTTACATGTCCACCAATCAATGAAGAGATAGAGGAAATATGGTACAAACACATTGGAACACTATCTTTAAAAATAAGGAAATTATGGTATTCATGAGAGCATGGTTGGAACTGGATGGCATTACATTAAATAAATTAATCCATGCACAGGAAGACATATACAGTCATATTCTGCGCAAACACATTTTTATTAATAAGGAATTTCATAATGGAAGTGGTCTCCTAAGATTATAATGAAGATGAAATATTCCTACCCTCTAGTGACACTGTAGCACAATGAATTTCTCGTGTGCTTGTGGCAATGTTAGTATGAACAACCTCTCTGTATCACCAGTCATACAAAAGTACAGCACATACAGTTGTGTACAGTAAAAATGCTTGCTAACGATAGTAACAAACCACAAATGACTATGTTACTGATTTATGCAATTATTATGCCATACTTATTATCATTGAAAATATCATTTTATCATTACTTTAATGATAAATGTATATTCTTTTATTTTAGATAGAAGGAATATACATATATATATATGGACAATATACAAATATAACATATATATATGCACACATAATATTTATATTTACTGTAAAACAGCCTCAGGTAGATCCCTCTGGAGGTATTCCACAAGAAGGCACTGCTGTTATAAAAGAAGTCAATGTCATGCATCTGGTGGTCTGGAAGACCTCCCAATGAGATCGATGTATAGGTGGAAGACAATTGCAGTAATGACCCATACCCTACCTAAGCCTAGATTAACATGTGGATTTCTTAGTTTTAACAATTTTTTTAACTTAAAGAAATTTAAATAGAAAAAGCTTATAGAACAAGGATACAAAGAAAGAAAAAATTTTGTAAAACTAAAATTTGTTTGAAATATCATGAGTCAAAGTTAAAATTTTATATAGTAAAATTATGAAAGTAAGCTAATTTTGAGGGAGGGGTCTTTTTGAGACAGGGTCTCGTGATGCAGTTCAGGCTGGCCTTGAGCTCACTTTGTAGCCTGGGCTGGTCTTGAATTTGCAAAGAATTCCTACCTGGGATTGCAGCCATGTACCAGCATGCCCAGCAGCTAATTTATTATTGAAGAAAGAAAAATATATTAAAAATAAATTCAGTGGAGCTCAAGTGCACAGTATTTATGACCTATAGAAATTATGAAAGTGTCCCACGCCTGCAGGTTCAGTGGCCAGGCTCTCCCTGACTGCCCAGGACCTCTTGTGTCTTGTAAGCTCTGTCCAGGAGAAGCACTCTAGACAGGGGCCCATTTTTATATACTCGATTTTCAGAAGAGAGCTTCAAGCACTGTATTCTACCATAACTTTCCTGTGCTTAACTTTCTTTAAGTGCATAGATATTTGCCATTGTTTGGCCACTGGCTGCAGTGCTGAGCACAGTAATAGGCCGTCCAGCTTTGTAGACTGGGAGTAGAGGTCTGTTTTATGATCCACTTGGGTGTATGCGAGGCTATACTACCTAGCATTATGTAAATAAAAGTCATGATCTCACGTAACTCTGAAATTACCTAACAACGTATTTTTTTGGACTGTGTCCGTAGTGTTAAACTACATGTCACGTTACCGTACTATCTCGTTTCTGTGTGAAATCTAAGAAAGACAATGGCGTAGAAGAGCACAGCAAGGCGTTGACCAGCACTGGGGGAGGAGAAGGAAGGAAGGGAGCTTTTACTGGTGGGTAGAAAGTCCCATTATATTGTAGAAATGAGTTTTAGTGGCATAATGATTACCACAACCAATAATGCACTGTCCTTTCAAAATTGCTAAAGAATAGATATTTAATATTCAGACCCCTAAAAAAGGGTAAGTTGCATGTTAATTAGCTTGAATGACTCTACAATAGACACAGATTAAAACATTATATTTTAATCTGAAATATACATAATATTTGTCCATTAAAATAACTAAATATTAAAAAGAAAAAGTAAGATGCATGGATATTAAGTAGAAATTTAAAAATGTAGTAACCTGAAGGAGTGAACCACTTCATAGGGAGGCAGAATCTGATAAAAATCAGTGTGAAATGTTTCTGCATTAATTCTTCCTGTGTTTACTGCTCTTTCAGAAGGCTGTTTACTCAGTTCCTGATAGATCCTCTGCTGTGGGAGCATGTTTAAATATACAGGCACATTAACAAGCCTTGCTTAAAACCGGTGCATGTGTTTTGCATATTATCTAGGCCCACAGCTATTTAGCATACAGCAGAAGCTGGCTATGCTCCAGACACACGACTGGGTCAGGAAGAACCATCTAATGAGCATTTTAGCTGTTTAAGTTGATTTGAAAATAAATATGTCAACCTTGTGCTGTGCATACAGAATGAGCAGCCCATGTGGGAGACTGAAGAAAACGCTGCAAGGAATTTTAAAGGATGCTCTCATCAGTCTAGAAATCTTATTACATTTTGCTAGAAGCCACTGTTACTCGGCTGTATGTTTTATGAGGCTCTGTAATTTTTTAATTAGCAAGATTAAAATGCAGAAAGTTGGCCAGGTGTACTGGTGCATGCCCGAAATCCCGTCACTGGGGAGGCCAAGGCGGGAGGATTGCTACGAGTTCTAGGCCAGCCTGGACTACATAGTGCACTCAAGACCAGCCTGCACTACACAGTGAGACCCTGTCTCCAAAATAAAAATAAAATAAAATAAAGGAAGTACAAATGTCAAATACAAAAACATATACATATCTAAAAAGAAATGGTTTCTGATTTGTTTGTGAATTTGAGTAAACCAATCTTTTTTCTTTCTTTTCCTACGGAAGTAGTCTCAGTAGCAATTTCATTTATCAATTGTACTGTTAGAAGCTGCAAACTTAAAACAATATATAGTTATCATTATTAATCTAGTTTCAGAACAATGGTTTTAGAAATTTATTAGGAAATTGAATTAGGGTTAATGCTGTTTATAGAATGCTGGAAATCAGTGAAAGAAGTGACTCTTAATGTTTTAAAAATTTCCCTGTCATCTTTTGAGTATTTTTGATAAGAAAGAATTGCCTCTTACAATTAGAACTGAATTCCTGGAGGAATTTTTATGGTATGCTCAGAGAGATCGAAATGTGGTCTGATACACAGGAAGCAAACATGTCATTCATGGTGTCCTTTAGTTTTAAAGCAGCAATATTAGGCAGTAGGATAGGACGACATTTAAAAAGTTCTTTAAGTAAGATCTGCTGCTGATGTCTACATCTGCTCTGTCTTTCCTCCTTGGTTAAGCATTTTGCTAAGTTCTCAAGCCTCCCATTATTTTGTAAAATTTCTTGGGCGGGCGGGGCGCTGCACTGGAGCAAGCTTCTGTGGAGTATTTTTAGTAGCTATTCAAGCACCCTTCTATTAAACACTCAGTTCTTAACAGTTAATCTCGGGCTGTATCTTGTGTTTTGCTTCAAGTAAGCTGTAACAGACACTTTTGGTGCTATCCCATGATGGGCAAAAGGCACAAGATAATTTTGACAAAATTTCTTAGCAGCAAGTGTTTTGTTTTCCTCATGATCAAGCATACAAAATTATAGTAAATTAATAGAGAATCAACAGAGAAATAGAGGCTGCTAATTGAAACCACTAATTGAAGCCACTTTTAACATTTGGACTTGAAGTAGCACTGACACCACATCATAATTTTTCAATTATTTTATCATTGCTCCAGCAAACCTGACACGCATTTAGTGCACCCTAAGCATTCAGGTTTCCAAATAGACTTAGTTTATCTGGCTTATTTGTAAAGGAAACTAAATTCTTAGTGGTGAGTTGAATTCCAGTCACAGCCATAGGAGTGAGATTCAGCTGAAATGTTATACCAGGTACAGTTCCTTCCAAAGGCATGTTAAAGGCTAGCAACTCCGGCTATTACACACGTTATTTAAAGTATGTGGGAAAACAGAACATAAACGGATCAATACGCTTATTCCTTTATGGATCCATGTATCTAACGTTGTAGAGAAAGGTGTGTATAGATCAGGAAACACAAACTTTGTACAAAGTTGAACTGATGCTCCATGATTCCTCCATCAGGCGGGTTTGCTGTATCATAAGTCTCACCGCAGCTGCTCTTCCACCCAGGGGCTCCTCTCCATGCCCCGCCCTCGCCAGCACTACTCACCCGTCCAAAGTGCAGCTGACTTCTAACCTTTCTAACTGCCTCTAGAAGGCGCTCTGACCCGCCCTGTCCTCCGCCTCGACCTCAACTCTGCCTCAATTGTGTCATTTTGTTCCCCTGCCTATGTCCTCACCTCATGCTGTTTTCTGCTTTGCCAGACTTGCTCAGATCTGAAGACGCAGCTCAGCCTCCTTGTCCCTCGAGAAGCCTTTTCTGGTGGCTGCAGATTGAATGTGTCCACTGAAATCTTGAATTTATGCCCTATTGTGAGGAACCAGTGGCCCCAAGTGAGGCCACGAGTGCCTGACTCTTTACGAGGCTGTGCGCTCTGCTGAGGAGTAAAGTTCCCGCTGTGGTGGATGGAGTCACGGTTGATCAGGGGAGCGCCGTTACATCAGCAAACTCCCTGTGTCTCACTGTGTGATGCTGTCGGCCATTTCAAGAACCACAAATGAGCCCATACAGATGCCAGTGCCCTGACCATAGACTTCCAGAACTAGAGAAACTTCTCTTTAGAATTACTCGGCTTCAGGTAGAAATGGAAAATGGGTTAAGTCAGTGAGCACTCTCGACCCTATAAACCATCCTTTCTGTGTGTTAGAATCATTACCAGTAGTTTATATTTTCTTAATATCTTCTTTTCCATTAAAATTGTGAAATTCACTCCGCAGAGCTGCAACTACTAGATTTGCATTCTCAGCATCCGCATATTCTCTCACACCTAATCAGGAATTGTGGTCAAAATGACAGCTGCCTCCTCAGCTCTCTGGAGAAATTCACACACAAAGTGCTTCTCTGCGGATGACTCATCAAAGGTCCGATGAAATATTTGAGAAGTTGCAGAAAGAGAGAGTTGTTTCAAAGCTGCAGCCCTTTACTGAAAAATACCATTAACACGACGCTCCTGTGTTTCCCCTCCAAATAAGAGGTTTTTCAAAATTATGCTGTGGTCATCTTGCTTTGAAATACATGAAAAGAAATCATGGGCAAGTGTACGAGACTTGTCATTGACACTGGTTATGATTATTTCACCTAAAAAGGGAAAGAATTATACCATGTTTAGGTGTGACTAAGGGATGATTTTGATCTGTTGTAGAAAATTCATTGGAAATAATTTTCTATTGATTAGCACCACCGGGGGCAGCATATTTTAATTACTATAATTCACTAAAATGAATCACTCTAATCACCTTTTCATCACATCCTGATCTTTTAAATGGTGATTGGGGGGGGGGACAAAGTGGTAGCAAATGAATCCTCAAGACTTTGACAATCAGTTCTCGTTTTGAAACTCAGGTATTGGAGAGGGCACAGGAAGAAGGGCGGGCACGTGAAGAGAAGAGTGTAGTCGGGTGTCTGACCCTGGCACGTGCATCTAACACAGCCAGGAAGGGCCACCAAAGCCGTGGTTCCTGCAGAGCTTAAGTCAGGATCAGTGCCCGAGCTCGAGAATGTTCCATTGTGAAACCAGAGAGGTGAGAATGGAAGAGAAAGGTAGTGTCTGTTACTTAGTTTTTATCTACAACATCCAAATAAATAGTCCTATTTTCTTTCATTAGGCTGTTTTATGCTACGGAGTGTGAAACTTGAGCGGCACGTGAGAGAAGGGAAGATACTCTGCATTTGCCCTCAAGAGATATCGGATACATTTCCTCCGGACTGTGACCAACTACTATGACAGAGGAATAATTACTAATACCAGCCTTCTTTTAAGTGGTTGCAAGTATGCAATATGTCATCACAAACCTGAGAAATATTTCCATATGAGAATATCATTATACTAGTTTACCATATTGAAAAATGAAAGAATATTTAAAATAGCCAAGACCTTTGTTTAAACCAGAAAATATACTGAAGTTAACTGCAAATAGCATAAAGGCATGTGATTTCAGATAAATTAAAAATGGACATTAAAAATAGGTTCAAGTAATTAATGAAACTGGCATATTTTAGAATAGTAAAGTAGATAAAAGCAACCAGTTTACATGGAAAAGCTTGACTCTTGTGAATTTTGTAATGTTCTGTCAGAGGAGCTCACAAATCATCGAAGAGTCAGAAATCTTTGTCATAGAGATGACTTCATAACAAGCAAGTGTACAAAGCTCCTGAGATTTTATTTTAATTTGGAAGGGCCACACCATCTTCCATGGCAAATAATATAACACTTCTTCCATGGCAAATAATATAACCTGCTCTAGTGAACTGGTCTTACCACCCTGAAATATCTCAGTTCAAATTTCATTACCACCTCTTCCTGAGTTAGTTTTTAGATTGAGTTGAAAATAAGAAGCAGGAGTTAATGCTATATTTTTTCACCCATTTTGCATGCTTATATCTGGTAATCTGAACAACTAATTTGAAGACAACAATGTGCAATCTAACAACCATTGTTGAATGCTTAGCATCTTGTTTGGTGAAACTCTGTATTGTTTCTAATGGTTTTTGTTCGTTTGTTTGTTTTTATTTTTTATTCTCTTTAATGGTTTGATCAATCTTACATTCTTATATCTGGTAATCTGAGCAACTTCATTGGTTGAAGATAACAATATATAATATAACAACCACCGTTAATTCCTGTTATTTTGCTCTGAAACCATGAATCATTCTTATTGTTTTTGCTTTGTTTTGTTTTTGTCTGTGTTGTTGGTATTTTGCTCTTGTTCTTTTAAAACAATTTTTATTATTATTCTCTTTAAAATAAAAGAAAAAATTAAGAAGCAGGATGGTTAGTAAATTAAAAAAAGAACCCCCCTTTATAAATTAAAAAAAATCTAGAAAAAAATCTGAGAAAAACCTAAAAGCAACAAGAGATTGTGAGTGTTGGTGGAATCTAAAGTGTGTACTATGCCAGGCATGGTGGTACAGGCCTATAATCCCAGCACTCAGGAGGCTGAGGCAGGAGGATCCTTGCAAGTTTGAGACCAGCCTGGGCTACAAAGTGAGCTCAAGGGCAGCCTGAACTGCATAATGAGAACCTGTGTCAAAAAGACCCCCCCAAATAAATGTACTATGGAAGAAATAACAAGAATGAACTGTCCTGAGTGTGCCCCAGAGCATTCTGTTTACAGCAAACCTTAAGTAGAGTTTAGTAATTTCAGTGAAGCTGGCTTTTGTCCTTTTTTTCCCTTCTTGACTTGCATATTTTTCCTGGAATCTCTAAAGCATGCATCTCCCTTAGATTCTAAAACAGCTAAGCAAATTAGTATCTGTCATAGACTGATATGGCTAAGAAATATTTGTTCACCTAACCTCTAGAAAATAAATTTATTTAAAAAAAATTCTCAATTACAGCACTAGATCATAGAAAATAAAAACTGCTTTTATTTTTGTAAACCAAATGGCCAATAATTTGTACTTGTCAGAGTTAGAAAGATCTTCAAAATTCTCATTTGAGAGTTTTGGTCTCATGTACTTATGAGTATAATCTCAGACTAACATTTTAAGATTCATTTTGTGCCTGAATTCATAGTAGATACTTTAGAACAAATATCTTAACATTTATAGTAACCTCTAAGAGGTCAGTTTCTCAATTTAAGAAGTTAAGGAATAGACATACTTGTCCATTTTACTACATGACCGAACTCATCATATTTGTTCATTCATTTACTGGGCTTTCACCATATGCCAGGGATGGCGTGACATAAACCAGTAAGATCCCCACCCTCAGAACATAGTCTACTGCCCTAATTTGTTATTAGTGTCATCTACATTTCTATTCAAGCATTTATCTAGATTTCCAATTCAAAATTGTTCCCAACACCAACTTTTTTTGTTTTTGTTTCTTTTCCAGTACCTGGAATCGAACTCACGACCTTGCGCTTGCCAGGCAGGCACTGTGCCGCTGAGCTAAATCCCCAGCCCCTACACCAACTTTTTTATTTTTTCTTTCATTTCTGCTTATATTGTTCTGAGACTAGAATAGTAACAGTGTTTTTAAATTTCTGCTTTTGTCTGTAAAGTAATATTCAGGATGTACTGGCAAGAGGAAAACTGCACTACTTTATAAAGTTAACTTAAAGTAAAAGTCCGTGGTTCGTGACTTTGCAAGTCTTTCAGTTCCTCTTAGGGCAAGCTGGGTATGTAAAGTCGTTCTTAGATTCAAGGAAATCACCTTGGCTGTGAACTTTGCAATATGGGGGATCCATTGAATCTTCATGAGCCTTCTTCCTTGCTTATAACTTGGACATACAACAAGAGCTAAATCATAATTTATGATTTTACATCATGAGATCAGTTTTTATTTTGTATATGCAAATGAATCCTTCTGATTAACTGAATAGCAGATTCTACCAATGTTAGCTATTTTTAAATTTTCTGGGATTTAGGATTGGAAAGCACTGAATATATATCTTTGAACTGATATGGTTCAAATCTCTACAGGTTTCATATGTACTACAAGTTTCCTTTTATTTTTTTAGAAGAAAAACTCCTTTGTGTAGTATAATGGCAAATACCTGGTGGTTACTCAGTGAACAATGATGAAAACATTGATTCAAATTCACCTAAAACAAATGACTCAGTTTACCACTTCTGCCAACTTCCAATTCAACTTTAGACCAGAGGACAGTGAGTCTTTGCTCCCACCCCCAATAATTTTCCATAGAATTTCTTTCCTCTGATCTGTAGGAAAAAGACTAAAGTGAAGTTCTGAAATCACAGTGCCTGAATATAAATATATTGTATGTGCTAATATATCTTTAATGCTTTACCTCCAACTCAGCTTAAATGTTTTTCCAATCTTTCCAATTTGGCTTTTTTACCCCAAAATATCTATTTTCACGAACCCTGAAAATTATTTTTGGTGCAGTATTTCTCCAAATATTTTAAGTAAGTGAAAGTAGGGCATCTTTTCTCAGCTGAATGATGCTCTTATATTACAAAGCATGCCCTAGTAGTGTAAACTTGAGAAACACCGGATGATATGGAGCTGTGTTCCTTTGCTGCAGTATTTCCCCTAATGTGCTTACTAATGCGGTACATTTCCAAAGATACTGAACTTCAGATAACTTCTGTGTACCAATAATTAACAGTAGTGCTTTAAGTGACATGCTCTGTGAAATACAAGCAGAGGAAAGTAGCTTACTAGTACTGCCCAGCACCCCAGCCCCTGCCAAAAATAAAGATATTGGTTTATACTCCTAAGCTGAGCAGCATAAAATTGCATGGTTTCCAAAGGAAACGGAATAATTCATGATTTTAAAACTATAAGTGGTATCAGGCCTTTTATATGCACGCAGCCCTGTAAAGTTGAAAAAACGATTGCTGTGAATTTTGTTTGATAAAAGGACCATTTATACCACAAGTTCTCTGGCACCCCACCTCCCACTTTTTACTCTACTATGATCTTTTCCTAACTTAGTACTCTTTCTTTTCTTTCTTTAGATAGGACTTTGAAATGATCGCCTACCGTTTATACAGATCACATTATATTTTCTCAATATTTCTGGTTCCAAATCTCAAATTTGAACAAAAGCTTCAATATGTAGTCATTTGATTCCTTCTCACTCAGCTCCACCAGTCATTCAGATCTTAGGAGCATTAATGACTCGAGCTTACACATTCCACCAAATACTTTTTAGTCATCCTCTTACCGTCAGTCTATGCTGTGTTTAACATGTTAACCACTTCCTCTGCCTTAGAATTCTTTCCTCCCTGGTTTGTGACTTAGTATCTCTGACTTTTAAGACAATGTCTCTTGTTTTCCCTGATCTTCTCCTCCCTCTCCTCCTCCTCCTTCTTCCTCCTCTTGCCCCTCCTCTTACTCCCCCTTTCTCTACTTGCAGGGTCTGCTCCACCCCTCCTTCAACAGTGGTGTCTTCCATAATTTGCCTCTGTCCTTGGTCCTGCACTTCACAGGATCCGTGAGGGATGCCAATGCCTCACATCCAGCCAGGCATGGCACACACCTGTAATCCTGTGGGAAACTGAGGCAAGAGAAGTCCAGGTTCAATGCCAACTGGGGCAGTTTAGTGAATTACTGAGGTTCTGTCTCCAAATAGAGGAAAAAAGGAGGGAGATAGACTGGGGACACAGCTCAGTGCAAGAGCCCGGGGCTCAACTCTTAGTACTGCAATAACAACAAAGAAAGAATAGAAAGAAGCAACTTCCCATCACTTTAGCCAGCAAATCAATGTGGAAGAGTCCAAGTACAACCCCGTATTTTCCCTGGGGGCCTGATGAACACACCCGTGTGCACATCCTGGACCTTCTAATGCAGCATGCTTCCCCCCTCGCTCTCCCTCAGCGAGATTACGAAGTCTAGGAAGCCAGGAATCTGATTACATTTATCAATCCATATTCACACTGATGGTACCACCTAACATATACTAACTAGCTGCACAATGTGTAGACTAACATATCTAATATTTTGGACAATAGCTACATCTTCCTTTTCTTAATCTTTTGGAAATCCGATCATAGTAGATGACAATGCTGCCAAGACACAAGCCTGGGAGTTGTCTTCTACTTTTCTCACTGATTCCTATCTATGTCCCCCGAAGTGGTAATATTGACATTATTTCTGTAATTTCCTGTTTTTTTTAGAAAGCTCTATGAAAGCTTTCTAGTACCTCCGAGTGTCAGTGTAATAGTCTCATTGCCCAGATATTGATTTTCCTAAATCTATTAACACTCTGTTTCCAATCACAGGGTTCACTTGAAAAGTTTAAGCTTGCATAACATTTTGCTTAAAGCCTTGAATTATTCTCAAAATCCATGAGGAGGAAGACGCACTCTTCCCGAGGAAGCTGGAGTTTTCTGTTGCTGTTGCTCCCTGAGCTCCCACTCACTCAGCCTTGTGCTCTATGCTGCAGGACACTGAAGCTGCTGCCCCTAGTGGGACCCGCTGCTCCCACTTACAGCTTGGGCTGCCTTCATCCCCTTCATCTTCACCCACCCTTGTGTTCTGTGTCTTTCCTGAACACCGAGGCTGGAGAAAGTGAAATAATCTTCCTCTGTGCTCATGAGACACACACTCTGATTTCCACTACTCCTCTCTATGGCTGTTATTTGTTCATGTGATCTTTGCGTCCACACATTTCCAGGGTTTATGTTACTCATTTTTTGTGCTCAGCAAAGTATCTGTCTGTACTTCCCTTCATGTAATTTTGCATATATATGTGTAATTCTCTTACAGGGTTATTATGATAACTTTTAGTTATTTTAGTGTGCTTGTTCTAACTGATGAAAGACAAAAATTGAATAGGATAATGAATTGGAAGTAAGTTCCATAAGTGATATTAGTCAAAATACTTGAGGTAGGAGGTGAACTGCATAGTGTTTCTCTTTGCTTAGTTTATTCACCTATTGTGTGAGTACTTTTAGCCAGTTGGTAAAATATGAAGAATGCCAACTTACCTTTGATAAATTCAGATTTGGATTTATTACTTTAAAGCTCAAATGAATGCACAGGTAAGCCCCTTGCATATCTGATGTCAAGGAAAGCACTGACTTGTTTTCTTCAATCTTTTTTAGGATAACAAAGTCCAGAAATCACTCCTGAAATGAGGCAGTGAGTGGACGTGCAAACGTGCTCAGTATCTGAGGGCCTCACTGCCGGTTAGAAAGCGGCTGCATGGTGTGTGGCGCATGCGCATTTAACAGCTCAGGATGCAGATGAAGTGGGCCCAACCAGTGAAGGTAGCACCACACATGCCCAGTTTTAGTCAATTTTGAGGCAAGATAGAAGCCTGGTGACCCCACCCAGGGGATGAGCTGTAACGGATGCCTGTGGGCTCTTGCATGAGGGTTCTCTGGTTTTAATGTACATATGGGTGCCTTAGGAATCTTATAAAATGGCAAATTCTTACCAGCAGGTTTCTTTTTCTGGACTGGAAATCGAACTCAAGACCTCGCCCTTTCCAGGCAGGAGCTGTGCTGCTGAGCTATATCCTCAACAACCCAGCAGTTTTTGATAAGACCTGAGATTGTACACTTTTAATAAGCTACATGGTGAAGCTGATGTTCTGTGGATCACAATTTGAAGAGTGTATGTGTGTGTGTGTGTGTGAGTGTGTGTATATGTCTGTGTGTATGTGTGTGCCTTTTAAAAGCATTTTCATATTATATGTCATGAGTCTTACAATGAGCTTGATAGATTGCCAAGAAACCTATTGTCCATAAATCTACTTTTAAGAAATAATTCCTACTGTAAAAGTTAAATGATTGATATAAACCACTGCATGTGTATACCCCGAGAGCGTCTCCTGCCACACTATCCATCCTGCACTGGTCATTTGCTCACCAAAAAGTTGCCTCTGCATGAAAACAAGACATATAGCAAAAGTAGATTTTCTTAAAAATGATTAAGTAATGACTTTTTTTCCAGAAGGATACTAGTATTGACCTGTTGTGGCTATGGTGGCTGCTGAGTGAATTTTTCTGGCTTAGAAATTAGGGAAGACACAGATCTCAGTAATCAAAATATAGGAGCAGGTACAGAAAGAAAAAACTTCTGCAACAAACGTGGGTACCACATGATATACTGGAAGAAAACACATGCAAATAGATCAAAGCTGGACAGCTCATGGTGGGCTCATGGCTACAAAATAGGGGATAAGAAGGAAGGTTTTTTTTCTCCCACAAGATTGGAAGCAATACGAATGGGAAGGATGCTTTCAGTATTGGACCAAGTGAAGCAGGCAGATTCAAAGATACTGAATAGTCACAGAACTGGTGAAGTTTTTAAATGTCTAAGTGGGGTAACAGTGGTGGTGGAGGAGACAAATGGAGGCTATGAGGAGAAATGTGCAGGGGAAATCGTTATGCAGTGGCAGGGACAGGGGATCTCTACCACTGTTCCTGCAGATATTCCCTTGTACGCACGTCTTTTTGAAGCATTTTCATGGCATGATTCTTACCATGAACTTGATAGATCATGGACTGGGGGTGAATCTTTAAAAGGGAAATGGTGGTAAGATCTTTAATGTGTTCATATATTTATTCAGAAAACAAATGGTAAGAGCATAATTAGAGTCTTAAAATGAAAGAGAAAAAGTAGAGAATGTTTTTAGGAGTCACGTTTAGGGACACATAACTTTGTGAGGATGCTGAGTTCTGAAAGAGAGGAGGAGGAGGTAGAAATGACTCAGAAGTTTAAGTCAGAGCAACTGAATTGTGAGTCATGGATGCCATTCATGGAGATAAGGAAAAAAAGAAAGGATAATGAAAGAGATTTTGCATTTAGCTTTAAGCAAACTGAGAAGCAGCTAGAATATGTTGAGTAGGCACTTAGAGAACTCTGAAGATTTAGCAAATAAATATTAAATTTCCTAATAAGTAAGCAAATTATTGCTTTCCTTATGCAAATCCTTATGCAAATCCAGAAAAAGGTAATATTCCTTTCTGTAAAAACGTCTTTTCCATTTTTAAAAGTTTCCTGCTTTATTTTAAGTATTCTTGACAATGAAGAAAGGGCATATACTCAAGGTATATAATACAATGCTTTCACATATATATATATATATATATATATATATATATACAGTGTATACACACTGTATACACAACCTAACCAACACCCGCATCCCCTCAAACATTGATTTCTGTTGAGTTTTTTATACCGAGAAAATTACTAAAGATGAACTCTCAGCATGTTTACAGTACACATGGAAGTTATTCACTATAGTCAATGTCTTCATCTGTTTTGGCTGCTGTAAGAAAATATCATAGTCTGGATACTTTATAAACAACAGAAATTTATTTGTCCATTTCAGAGCCTGAGTAGTCCAAAATCAATATGCTGATAGATTGGTAGCCTTTGTATCTGGTGAAAGATTTCTGGTTCATAAACAGTGCCTTGCTATTTGCATGCCAGAAAGGGCAAGACAAATTTTAAGGCCCCATCTTAGAGGATGTTCACCTCAGGAACCTCTTTATAAGGTTAAGAAATCACCTCCCAAAAACCTCCATCTCCTATTACCATTGAATAGGTGAGGAGGTTTTCAACATCTGGATTTAGAGGGACTAAAACATTGAGACCATAACAATTACGGTGCTCTCTGTCTATACAGCTGATCTCCACAACTCATCCTTTCATGTAACAGAATCTTTATATCCTCTGACCATGATCTCTCACTCAATGGGTACACATATGGATAAATGTGGTTGGGATTAATCTACGTGAAATAAGTCAGTCTCAGAAAAACTAACTGCATAATCTCATATGTGGATTAGAAAAAGTAGATTTTGCTTTTAATGATATTACTATTTCCTGAAAACAGCATTTAACTTTTTTGCCAATTATTTAATACAATGCATGATCTGTTTAGCATCATTTTTAATAAGGAAACAAAAATGATAGTGTCTGTTTGCTATGTTAAAAATAAATAATCATAATGTGGCTACAGCATTTTAACATGCATTAATCTTTGGATGTTTTGTTTTTTATGTATTAAATGCATTAGTTTTGTCAAAGAAAAGATTTTTTTCCCTAAAAAATGAAAGGTAGCAAACGTTGTCTAATATTTTCTAGGGGTCACTATATCAATGTAGAAGAAACTGATCTCCTGGATTTTTCAAAAACCATATTATTGATCCCTATCATATATATTTCAGTAGAAAAAAAATCACCCAGCAGTACACTCAGCTTTAATTTAGTTGGTCCTATCAGCACTCCCTCAAAACACAGGGGAAAGTTTTTCTTCCTCTTACCTAAATGAATTCCCTCCACTTCTAGTGTATATCCCCGATTCTTCTTATATCTGAGACAGTTCTTTCTTAATTAATATTTCCCTCTGTGGGTTTCTTGGTTCTCCTCTTCCTAGAATTCTCCTTTCTATTACAATCATGAAAATAACAAAAAATGTCTCACTGATTCTAAGTACTGAGTGTCATGTTTTGCCTCCCTTTCACAACAAGCTTGTGGGGAAAGTCCCTGTGCTTTGTCTTCTTCACCCATTTTGGATAAATTCCCCTCTGAATTCCTGGAAGCTGGTTTCTGCTTCCCGCATGCAAGTGAAAATGTTCTCCAAAGGTCACAGAATGACAGTTGTATTTATCAAATGTAATGCCTTTTTCTCTGTCACCGTGACTCTTCGGCTTTCTGAGACACTGGCACCAACTGCTGACGTTTCCACTTCCACGCCGGGATGCTGGGGCCCTGTGCGGCCTCGTCCTGCTAAGACACTGTCTTTCTCACCATCAGTTCTGTGACTTACCCAGAAGGTGCCCTTGGTTCCCATCTCCTCTCTCCACATCCACTTTTCTCAAAGAGCTCTTTCTCTCCTTTGTCTTCTACTCTACCCTTCCATACTCTTGGTTACAGGCTGAAGAGTCAAAGCCTCCATTCCTGCCCCAAGCGCCTGTAGACCGTCTCTGTGTGGATGGCCAGCCAGCATTTGCTTCACACGCATGAGACCCACGCTTGGTCACCTGCTCCAGACCCTCCTGCTTAAGACCTGGAGGTTACACAGTACACATCGCTAATGTCATTGGCATCTACGCTCTTCCTGGGGCTCAGACTGGCAAATATAAAAACTGTTACAGCACAGTGCAGAGGGAATGACTGTTTTAAAAGCCTGTGTATTCAGATGCCTGAAGCTATATATGACAAAATGTCACTAGTATTTTTCAATAGATTTCAAGTTTAAGTGATTTTTAAAAACTAACAGTCATCCTGCTGAACATTCATCATGACTAGACATAATTTTGAAGGTAAATGAGTTAATTTAACGTAAATACCCCAAGTCACTGCCTCCTCTCTATAGCACCTTTATATTGCTCCCATGCTGATTTCACAGCACTTAGGTTATTAGGAAAGGATTTTGATTCAAATCCCTGGTTCCAATTTCCTTCTGTGGGATTTTACTCTGCACGCCACTGTAAGACTGACAAAGCCCTTTCTTCCCGTTCATCTCTCAAGGATCCTAACTTCACATTGGCCTCCTAAGCCTCCGTTCCTAGATTACAAGAACTGTTCTCAGGCTGCTGCTCCTCCCTCCTGCATATTTGCCATACTGTGCTCCTCTTCTGGCCCCCGGGGTCTCCTCACCAACCCCCACTGGCCCCCGGGGTCTCCTCACCAGCCCCCACTAAGGCTGTGCTCTCCTGCCTAACAGATCCGCCATGCAGCTAAGCGGAACCTGGGGCAGGCGTCATAGTGTTTCATAAAATAACTGTGCTAGGTGAGTGCGAAGACCTTCTCACAGCAGACAAGGAAACTGAAGAGCAGAAACAGGAGTTCCTCATCCCCCAGCGAGTGAGTGGTAAAGAGTCAAATCCGTGTCTCTCTGGTTAACGCCAACACTGTTTGACCAGATAATAATCATCTCCCGGGCTCACTTCCTCTTGTCTACTCCTAACATTAGGTTCAAACTCATCAGCACGAGGCATTTGCTCTTTGCAGAAAAGATGAGGACAGCTGCTCCCTCTCCCAGAGCGCACTGCACTAACGCGATTACCTCCCAGCCCTCTTTAAGCAATTCATGTCCGTGTCCTTTAGAACAGAAAGAGTATCTGATCACTTGCTGGCAAACTCTCTACTGTCAAGCACAATTCTGGCAGTGACTTCAGCATAATAGGTGTTTTCAATAAAAGGTTGATTAAGTTTTATAAAAATGACATTAATACCAATTTTCTTTCCATGTAGGAAGTCAAAAGTAAATCACATAAAACACACACAAATATTTAAAATAAACTAATAATAATGAATTTATAACCCATGTGTTACTTTTCCATCTTTATATCAACAGCAGAATGAAGAATAAAATGTAGTGCTACGCTTACAGAAAGGGACAGTATAAGGTACCTTTTATCTGATCAGAGAGCTTTCACTGAAACCCATAGAAAATGTGAACATCACAGCAATTTGCATATATAGTTTTTCTTTTTCTGCAGATATGTGTAAATTTCAGTGATATTTTTTGATATAAACAATGTATCAGTTTAATTCAATTATGCATTTTTCCAAACTCTTTAAAATTGCTAATTTTTCCATTGGTCTGCCAGATATTGCATACTTTCAAGTTATATAAAGTCACTTCAAATGGTTGTTTTCTTTCACTTCAAAGATGACTTAATCCTTTTTCATATGTTGGCAGTATTTTTAAGAAAATTAATATTAATAATTCAGGTTAACATTAAACATAGACACAGGAAGGTGAATTACTTATAATATATACTTAATTATAGATTAAAATTTATACAAATGAAAATATGAAAGTCTTACAACCAAAACTATGAATATTTTTATTTTCTTTTCCTGTGCTCTTTTGCACAGATAAAGATATAAAACTTACTTATAAAAATATAAAACAATAACGTTATCTCTAGAGAGAGTGTAATTAACTAAAATCTACATCTGGATTTACAATCTCCTTTTGCTACACTTTTCCTGTTCTAAGATGCTGCTTCTCCAACTTCCATCAGCCCTGCATGCTCAGCTAATCCCCTGACTTCCTCTCTTGCAAAATCTGTTTTTAGGAAGCCTATTTTAAAGCTATCCACATTTCCAGTTTATGGCCAATAAGAGAATAAATTATCTCTCCAAAGGACATCTGCATATGTCACTAGTGAGAAATAAAAGGGTTGGATTTAGTAAGACTAAGTTTTCTGAAAGTACAGTTTTTGAGATTAAAAACAAGGTTAAAAGTAATTGAATGCTGGACTGTAAGGCTCAACTGGTCATATATTTTAGACACTTGTCATGCTCTAGCTGAAGACTTTCAAAGCAAATTGCCTTAGTAGCATTTTAAAGCAGTATTTTGTTATCCAGTAGATAAACAAAGAGTAGCAACTGCTAATGTTCCAATAGGTTGGTGAATTTATCCCAAATATGCTACCAGAGAGCATGAAATCTATGTTAATTTTAGCATACATTTCATTTCACTGCTTATAGCCTTAAAATATATGGGGAGAGTACCTTAATAGTTTTCAATATTTTGGGTACCTTAAGACTTTGCCCTGCCCTGATTGTACGGCAAGCCTTGTTCAGACAACAGAACGCCAATTCAAATGTAAGTGTCGCCAACCGTCCTCACCTGCTTTGGAGAGCTTTTCATCTTTTTTAGTTTCAGGTACTAGTAAAGAACATACACGTACACACATACAACAAAAGGAAGAAAAAGATCATTTAAAAATAATCAGTACTAAGTTGATTAATAGGAAGTTTTTATTAATTTTTCTTGTATGTTCTTGATTTCAATTATATGAACACATGCCTATCAATAATGGAACATGCTTTTTTGATAAATTATAAAGTAACGTTACAAAATTACTTTGATTTTTTTAAAGTCCAATTTGCTACAATGTTTTATACTAATCAAGTAATTTGATATCTTTTTTTTTTTTTTTTGGTTTTTCTCCGGTACCGGGAACTGAACTCACGACCTTGTGCTTGCCAGGCAGGCGCTTTTTGCCGCTGAGCTAAATCCCCAGCCCCAGCTAAATCCCCAGCCCCTGATATCTTGTCTTTAATAATAACCAATCTCTTATGAGTTATAAGAGTGTGCTAATTAACTCTAAGCATTGGAAATAAAAAATTAATAAAAATTTGAGAAAAAATACCATAAGATTTCCTTAATCAATTTATACATTTTCTATTTTTGACAATCTGTTCAATTCACAGAGCTCCATCTGGTGGTTAACTGAATAATTTCAAAATGATACAATTATTGCTTTATTAGTGCTTCTATTATTACTAAAATTTAGAAAATAAATTGTCCTGATATAAAACACATTGGAATAAAATATCTTATTTTCCTATTGTAATAGAATAATGAATGTTGTCTAGAAATTCTACATTCTAATTTAACATCATATTGATTTTACAAATACATACTTTTTATACTATGGAATTAATATGTGCATTACCATCCTAGCATAAATTACAATTATTCTGTATTCCAGGTTCCCAATCACATTGGTTCTTTGTTTTAAAGGCAAAAATAACAACAAAGACAAGAACAAACAACACAAAAACAACAAAAATGATACAGAATTTCACAACAAGATGATAGAAAATTAACAATGGTTGGCATATTACATATTGTTATCTTCAATGGAGTTGCTCAGATTACCAGATGTAAGAATGGAAGATGAAGCTCTGTATCATTTCTGATTTTTTTTAATCATTTTTTAATTCTCTTTGTTTGTCCAATCACATTGGTTTTAACGAACTTCGTCTCTGTGTTTTAGTTCACCCTTCTCAGTGAAGTAGTCTTGCAGGACACAGGATTCTGATACCTTATTGTTCCTCCACTTGCAAATAGCAGGAAATGAACTCACAATTGTAACACTGGGGAGCACAGACTATATGTCAAGCACAGTCACCAGTTTTAGTCAAGTATTATTACCCTAATAGTTTTCACTTTCTGCAGTATCAAATATAAAAAGAAACATCTTAACTGCAAAATTTTATACAGTTGAGACTTGCATAGTCATTCACAGCCTACTTCCTTTAATGCCAGAATGCATACTTTGTAAAAAGAGGTATCAGGGTAGTATGGTAGTTTGATCCTTTTGGCATGTATTCTTCCCTAGGTGACAGGTTCACTTAATTGCATCAGACAAACCTGACGTCAGGTTTTACGTGCCTTAACACTATATTGTAATAGCAAATTTATAAAGATGCTGTAGTGGAAATTTAAAATCAGCCAGTAGCCTGTGACTATGCTGAGACAGGATATGCTCCTGCTGCTTGCCACATTGTTAGACTACTAAGTTCAGTTAGCCTTGACTGTCTGCATCCTGCTGCTTCTTCCAAATAGCTGGCCAGGTCAACCTGACCACATCCAGCTGTAGTATCTGTGTTTTTCTACTTAAAATATGTATGTAACTAGTTCTATTTCAGCTTGCTTGGAGGACTTTATTCTTTATGCCCAGAACAGACTGGCCCAGTTGAGGATGCACTGAACTCTACCCACTCTGCTCAAACCCCGTTCCTCCCAGAATGTTCCTGTCTAATGATAAACAATTCCTTCTAAGTAAACCTGCTTAAAACAAATCTGTCTGACAGCATAAGACTTGATTCTTGCGATCCATGTAACCAATCATGTAATAATGAGCTATCAGCTTTGTACCTCCTGCTTGCAAACTGTATTTAAACTGAACTCAAAACTGACTCTAGGCTGATGATTTGGAACTGGATCCCATCATCCCACTGGCATTACATTAAAGTTGCCTTCCAGACTCCTTGGTGTGGAGCATTTTCCTTTTGGTCCTGAATTTTTCCCACAACAATATAGAATAAAATTTTTATATACTTTTTGTTCATTGTCTGTGTTCCCTATTTAGATTTTAAACCAAGTAGTAGATCTGCTTTACTACTCAAAAACCAATGTCTAGTCAATATCTACAACCTGGTATAAAAATCAATAAATATTACTGAGTGAATAAGTGAAGAAATGATAACCATGGAAAGATCAAAGGGTCCATTTTGTGTATCTGTAGTCCTGGAACAAATTGATTTATCTCATGCTTCTAGAACTAGAGATAATTATTCACAGTTACATAGCTTTTACATTTAGATTTGATTTTAGAAACTTTTCTTCAATTAAGTGTTTTATTTTTTTCTGTCCAAGTATAGCAAAGATCACTTCCATTAATTCAGGGACTTTTTTCAATTATTTGGTTTCCTGCTGCTACATTATTTTTCTCAGCCAATTTAGGATAAAGCTAAGTCATGTAAGTCCTCCATCTGCAGTAAAAAAGTATTTCTTTGATGGTGAATGTTGATGAGGTTTTTGTTTCATTGAAAAGGAAGTAATTCTTCCTAATTATTCCTTCTTTATCAAATAATGCTAATGCCAATAGTGTACTTTGAATTTTCCAGTAAACTCTCCAAATTGTAGTAATGAGAATTAATATTTCCAAAGTATTTATTACAGCCCAAGTACTGGTCCACTGTGCATTTTCCTGATTTCATTATTCTGTGAGGTACTAGTTCTGTCCCCATTTGCTGAAGTGGCTGTGGGACTTGCTGACACTGGGTTATTTGAAAAAAAATCCATCCAGGTGCATAGGGCAGCCCACAGATCTGTTTTCCCAGCCTATTGCCCTCAGCAGGGGGCATATGCCCAGGACCAAAAAGAACAAGCATGGGTGTCTTCTTAGCTTCTGTTTCTGAGATGTATCTGGTTTAAATATTAGAAACAAATTCCTGCCTGGTTAAGTCCATCCTTCCTTCTTTCAAGGATGGGTTTCACTGATGCTTTGCCCATTAAAATTAGACATCCAGGCTGGGCTCAGATTTTTGATCCTCCTGGCTCACTTCCAGAGTCCTGAGATTACGGATTTACACCACCCAGCCCAGCTTGAGTTGTCTCTTTGGAAGAGTCTTGTGCCTTACTTTCTGCCCTACACATGGCTCTGATCCTTGTCACTGTCACTGAAATCTGGAAATGGAATGTTCTTAGCTTTACTGTTTGCCAAGAGATGTTTTGGAAAATAAAGTGGAGAATGTGCTATGAGCATGAGCACAATACACCTTGTTCATGAAATCATAAGCACTCTTATGAATGCCCACATCAAACTCATGTGTGTTGACATCATTCTCATGTGTCACAACACTGGATGCTGACTATTGTGTACACAACACTATCCATATAATGTCAAGGTAAGTTATAAGTTTCTTTGTTGGGTGAAAGTGAGCTTTTGTGTTGTGTAATTTTACATTAGCATCAAGCTCTCTTACTCAGTTTTGTGACCTTGAGCACTGTAAAAAAAAATTTACGTGTCCATTCTGTCATCATTAAAATGGAGGAAGTAATGTTGTAAAGTTAATGGGAGAACTGTAAGTGAAAAGACCATAGCTATTTTAAAAATTATGCTCATAACTTTAAACCGCATGATCTTTCAAGGTAATTTTCTTCTTTTATTACAAAATTGGGATTTTTGTCCTTGAATGTGCCTGTGAGAAGTTGTCTACAGACTTTGCAAGGTGAGCAGCTCTTTCATGAGGCTAGCTGGTCATTAAGAGCTCAGTTGCTTTCTTGTGTGGCTGGCATTTCTGTTGATGCCTAAACCTTTCATTTCAGGTCATAGAAGAAGCAGTTCTGACCTAGGGCTTGCTTCAAGTCATGGGTAAGAAAACTAACAATATATTCTTTTAAAAAAAACTTACTTAAAGTCTACACTGAGAAGCTCCAGGAAACTAAGACCCAGTGATTAACACTAACTGGGCTGTAGGAGCAGGAAGAGCAAAGGGAACTTTCGCTTTTCACTCTGTCCTGACTGGTCAGCTTTTCGACCGCTGATCCCTGTTGCATAATAATGCAGTATCTAGTTTGTGTAGACTTTCCCACAGAAACTTTCACCCTGGGGCTCCACGTGCAGCCTTCTGTGCGTCCAGTTCAGAAACGTGGCACTGAAAGTTCCCAGGCTGAGGCTCCGAGGCGGAGGACCTGCTGCTGCCCAGGCAGCACTGACTGGCAGGCTGTGGATTTCATCTGTGGACTGGACGGGGAGCTGCAGGGACTGGGTGGGCAGCCTCACTAACCCCTTGCCCAGGGTCAGCAGCACTGTGTTCTCAAGTGGAGGGGGAGACTAAAACCTTAGCACCCAAGTCTTTCTTCATGAAGCAAAAAGCAAAAGATGTATTCAACACGGAAATCCCAAGAACCTGCAATCCTTTCAGAAGGCCTCTATTTTAAGAGCCTTGCTGGTGGAGGTTGAATAGCTGTCACTGTGCTTGCTGCTTTCTTTTGCGTGTGTGGCTGTACCACTCCAGCTTCTTCAGCACATGAAAGACTTCCATGCGTAATAAAACACAGTCATAATTATTAATTTTGCCTCCAGTGATATTCTGCATTTACCACATGGTAGTCCCTGAGTTTAGAGTATTAAGTACATTGTGTATACAGCATTTATAGAGGATTAAATATTCCCTGGCTTATTAGAGCTCCAGTTCTAATATCATAAACTTCAAAAGCCTTGTGAGGAGTTACTTTCTCTGCTCCATGAGAGCACTTACAATACGTGTCTGCTAAGGAGCAAGGAAATTTATGTAATTCTCATGTACCACTGCTTTGAGATCAATAATATCACTGAACCCATTTTACAGAAGATAATATTGAAGCATAATAACCTACATCTGTCCTATCTAGTATCAAAACTGATACTTCAACCCTGAATTTTTCTAATTTCAAAGTTTTAGCTAGTCTTAAATACATTGCTATAACTACTGTTACTATACATAGAATTACATCTTCTAAGCGTTTCATACTTGAAAACTGTACAGCAAACCACATTCTATATCATGTGATATATGATGACATATCATGACCTAGCTTATATCATCAAGACAAACTGCCAGCGGCTATTAAAATTGTAATTGGCATTTAAATAAGACCATGAGGTTTGCATTTTTTTAGCCAGGGATTGAACCACAAATTAGTTTAGTTTCTTAAATTGAGTTGGTCAAACTAAGCAAATAGGCTGAGCATTGGAAGAGAATTGATAGTTCCTTCACACTCTCCTCAGTCAGTATTTGACACAAAATGTCACGGGATGATTTTATGTTAACAAGCAGGTCCCAAACGTATCAACTTGGAACATACAAAGACGTGTTAGCAGAGTTAGCTCCTGTCCACCCTTGTGGGTCTGGATAGAGGACACAGGTCTGCTCTGCAGTGCAGATAAGTGCCAGTTCCAGCACAGGTTTCCGGTGACTCAGGTGAGTTACCGCTCTCAGGGTTTTTGGTACGGTTGGTGTCTGGATGCCCTTGCTCTTAGAACCAGGGTGTTTTTGGGGTGACTTTTAGCTGACTTCCTGTAAGAAGTGAGACCCAGCGGGAAAGGCAGGTCACTGCAGGCGTGCGCTGGAGGTCATCTCCCTCAGGTTCTTTCTCCTTCTACTTCTGGCCACCCTGACCCGAGCAGCCTCCCTAGCCCATGCCCCTCTGCCCCGCTCTTTCTCCTTCAGAACTGCCCACTGAGGACCAAACACAAGCCAAAGAGACCTGTCCTCCTTTATGTTGTGGGTGTCAGGTGTTGCTTCTCAGCAGAGATAAGGCGACTAACAGTTTTCCCTTCACATTAATGCAAGCAGGGCTGCTAGAAAAATCAAAGTGAATGCTGCATGCGAAGCATTTAGGGCACTGCCAGCTACAAAACAAACAACTAATCTTAGTTTATTTAGTGGTGTTCCAAATTAATGTCTTATCTTCTCATGATACAATTCTAAGTCAAATATATTTAAATAAAATAAGTATGCTTAAATAAAACAAAGTCATATTTACTATCAAAAGAATTCATTTATTTATTCTAAGCTCATGACACTCACATCGTATGAGGAGTCCTTTGGATTTTTTTAATAATACCTGCTATTGACTCCTTCTCCCCCTTTTGCTCCTCCTGCTGCTCCTCCAGCTACTGCTTCTGTAACATGCACACATCTGTCCCCTGCTTATGAGTTCTTACTGAATGAGACATACAACTACTCGCACTCCCAGTGCCTTGGTTTCGACACCTCAGATTTGACAATCACCCTTGCTGACCTCAGTGCCTCCCCAAGAATGTGGCTAGGAAGCAATGTGTGTTTGCAAAGGTCCCGTCTTCTGCACTGGGTAGCATTTGATTTTGTAGTGTGGACACATAACTTTGTGGTCCAGATAAATGCAGCCGTGGAAAGGACAAGCTTTGCCTCTGACCGACCTGGAGTTTGATTCCTAACTGTTTCAATTCACAAACTTTCAAAGGAAGAGCTGTTTTAAATTTGAGTGAGATCAAAGAGGAAAGCCGACACTTTATGTCTTCTACTTCACAATTTTTCATCTTATTGATCTTTGTTTCTTTACTGCAATATTCTATTTTCTGTTCCATTTAAGACATGTCCTCTCCTTTTGTGACCAGGTAGACAGTTTGACACTCTGTGAATTTTCTAGGAGCCTATTTTCCCTTATTGCATTTTAGAATCAGCAGTACTCATGTTTGTGAATTAAAGAATCCCTCCACGCATAGCATAGAAAGAAGGAGATGGTATTTGGAAGAGACTGTTCAACCTCATCCAAATCAAGGAGTGGTAGGGGTAGTTTTTCTATGCAATTGATGAAAACCAGAAAAAACAAACAGTGGAAATTTCCAAATTTGAAATTTATTTCCTTTATTTACCTAATGATCTAATGTGTGGCCTCTGAACTTCTTTAAATCATAACTTTCTTATCTTATGAAATGGGAACAATGTCACTATCTCAGATATTTGTGGCTAAATTTAGAATGAAGGATGAATATTTCTTGATCATTCATGTATGGATATCTGAAAAACAGGTATCAGCCACTCGTACAGAAAGCTTGATGCATCTTATCTGAGGTGACATTGGAGCCATTTCTCTTTCCTCTGCCAGATCTCTTTCTCATTGCTTTTGTGATCTTGAAGGCTTTGTACTGTTCATCTTTGCAGCCTTAGTGCCTAGACCATTCCCAAATATTACACCAACACTCAGCATTGTTATCGATATGCGTCAATGAAAATGTTACTTTAAAATGACAAGAACATTAAACACTTCAGCTTTCTTTTCAGATGTTTAAACCACGACATGAGGTGGAATCCCTGTCGCATTCCTTAAAGCCCATGCCTGGGTGGGAAGCCCTGTTAAAATCGATCCACCACACATTCAATACTTTCACACTTTCATATTTACTTTGTGCTGTCCCTTAAAACCATCCATCATGGAGACCTGAATCTGTTAGCTGACAGTTACTCATTTCAAGATTGAAGCTGGAGTCTTGAGTTACTGAGCACAGTGCTGTCTGTATATCATAGACACGCACATACAAACGAAACCCCTGTACATGGACGTTCTCTATTCTGCTCTGTGCAGCTCCCTCATCCCCTCTTCCCCATTAAGTCAACGGGAGAAACACTCTGCTTTATTAGCTTCCCCAGGCATAGCCCTAAGTCCTAAAATAGCCATATGCGTATTGCTGGCACCGAATCAATTCCTCATGCCGAAACCCTGAGTCTATAGTCCTTCCTTGGCAGGGTCCATGGGAGTTTGATGCTAAAATAAATAAATACATTTTTAAAATAGCTTGCAGAGTGGATGCTAGACACACAGAATGGGCTTGAGGGCATCATTTCCTTTCAGCATAGAATAAATGGGCGCGTTGTCCCTATGTTGTTCTGCTCATTTCATCTTCACAATCCTTTGCCTTTCGTATACGCTAACTACAGTGTACCATGTTTCTGACAGTGTCACTCTGCCTTCCTCTGTCCTTTCCTTAGCCTACTTGTGCGCAGCCTCCTTATTCTGTGCTTCCTGGAAGCTGCCCAGTGTGACTGTGAGCACGTAAATCGGTGAGATACAGTAGGGGGTAGCTGTGAGCACCATGGGTCACAGAAGGAACAGTCAGAGCAAGGCCATGGGACGGTATTTGAAGATGGAACAGTGACTCTCTGGATCTATTTCAACTGACGAGCCCTTGGGTTTAAATCACTCAGTCAGCTCAGAAAGTTGGAACAATTGCTTGCCGAGGTAAACAGGAGCCACTCTTTGATATTTTCAAGGGACCCTGACTAGCTAGATTCTGGTATTTTTTCTCTGGGTACTGTCATTGATTTTCTAAACTGAAATGAGAATAACAATTTTGCTCACAACTGGTCTTAAGTCTAATGATCTCTTATCCCATAGCTGGTTGAAATATGTAAAAATAATTGATGACCTTATCTGAAAAATAATATATTCAAACATTTGTAAGTGGACAGGAAAAATGAGAATGATTGTTATGACATTTAATAATTTTTCCCTCAAGGAGGTAAATACTCTAGAGGGTTATGGCTTAGATTTGGGGTATCCTCCAGATCCTCGCGTGCATGGAAGGTCAGTGGCATGGGGTGCTACGTTCACCAGAGGGTTAGTCCACACTGAGTTCATAGCTGCCTTGCTGTCACGTGGCTAGGGCCTGGCTGGAGCCTGGTCCTGGGCAAGGTACAAATCCCTCTCTGCCAAGCCCTTTGACCTTGGCTGCAGGCCATTCTACCAGACTGTTTCCATGCCTGAGCCCATCAGCCATGGACGAGGACTTCTGAACCTGTGAACCTCGAAGTCCTCTCCTCTGTTACAGTGTAGGTGTTGTGTCTCAGAGATCAGAAAGTGGCTAAGATAGAGCAACAGGGAAAGGAGGCTTGCAGGGTGAGAGTGACTCGCTCGCTCCTGCTCTGCTCCTTTGAAGACTACAGACTTTATGTAGTAGTCTGTAAATCCAATATTATGTAGCCATCCAGCATAAAAATTTTGGATAATTATTTAATACCTATGTCAATTTCTTTAGTATCTGCACCTTAGATGTAGAGTATACAAAAGGAAGAATATTGGGGCTTAAACACTCTTTCTCTGTCTACCTCTCCCTTTCCGTCTCTGTCTCATACATATATATATATATCTCATATATATATATATCTCATACATATATATATATATCTCATATATATATGTATCTTATATATATCTCATATATATCATATATAGACATCTCATACATATATGTATATCTCATATGTATATCATACACATTTTAGCTATTTGGCTACTCCACAGTTCTTGCATAAATTACGTTTGTAAAGCTAATACTTGTAGAGAAAATTCTGGTGTCCCTCACCACTTTCCTCACCCACACGTGACCCTTTGTGCTCTATCAGTGTGATGTTTTGAGATGATGACCTTAAGAAAACTGTTGGGTATAGGTTGTTGCTGAAAATGAAAGTTATTCTACTCTTGCTACAAGTTTCCCTTTAATAGTTCTTCAAAATATAGGTAATCATGGATTTGTAAAGGCATGTATAACTGGCATTTTATGTTTAGAATCTTGGTCTTTTTAAGTCAACAAATTATTTATAATTTTCTTACATTCCTAGCAAATAAAATCATTATAAAAACGAAACCTTGACTATATGTGAAAATAAGTTTTGCTAATATATTTCAATGCTGAAAGAAAGAAAGTAAGACTTTTTGTAGTAGTCTGTAAATCCAATATTATGTAGCCATCCAGCACAGAAATTTTGGATAATTGTTTAATATCTATGTCAATTTCCTTAGTATACATGATAGTCATAATATTTTCACCTTACAGTACTTCAATGCAGAATTATATCATGCCAAAAAGTTAAATCAAAAAAGTACACAACGTGAATCCAGAAAAAATACACAAAATTAAAATACAGATGTTGATTATCAAATAAAATATTCTAGGCTAAGTATTTGAAATATTATGGCAAGTTTTAATACTTCTTATAGTAACGCCAGTATTGTGTATAAGAATACTGTATGTAAATTGTCATATTAAAGACAATTTTTGAAAATTCAAAATTTTGAATCAAATATATAGATTAACTAGATTGTCTTTTTTTATTTTAAAGATAAAAGGAGGGAAACATTAACAGACATACAACATTTTACAACATATCACAAGCACAATACAGACAATACAGAG